>NC_045556.1:35327688-35357495 GCF_009769535.1 Thamnophis elegans | reverse complement strand
ACTGGGCTCCCTCCACACCTGTCTGGATTCAAACCTTCCAATCAGTGGCGGGATTCAACTGGTTCGCACCGTTGTAACTTTGAATGGTTGTAAATCGAGGACTGCCCGTAAATGGTCTAGAGACGGAGCACTCACCTCACAATCAGGAGGCTGTTGAGTTCAATCCTAGGTTGAGGCAGATATTTTTCTCTCTCTCTGGGCATAATGAGGATATATCTGCAGAACAAAACTCCACATTGGCAACAGGGAAGGGCATCTGGCCAGTAAAACACTCTGCTAGCTCCATTCAGTTGCCCAGACTCCTCTCCCCCAGCGCATGTGATTATGGGGTCCGTTAAAAGAAGATGAAAGGATTCAACTGTCACAATGAATCGCTCCTGCCTGATTTGTTTTAAGAGTTTCTTCTCCCTCCCTCTGGCCCTTGGAAGTGTCAGCAATATTGTTGTTGTTGTTGTTGTCGTTGTTAAAAAAGGAAGAAAATAGAAGCATGAAACAGGCACCCGGATTAATAGCCCATTTTAATAGCACTAGCTAGGTAAAGGTTCCCCTCGCACATCTGTGCTAGTCGTTCCCGACTCTAGGGGGCAGTGCTCATCTCTGTTTCAAAGCCGAAGAGCCAGCGCTGTCCGAAGACATCTCCGTGGTCATGTGGCCGGCATGACTCAACACCGAAGGCGCACCGAACGCTGTTCCCTTCCCACCAAAGGTGGCTCCTATTTGTCTACTTGCATTTTTGACGTGCTTTGGAACTGCTAGGTTGGCAGAAGCTGGGACAAGTAACAAGAGCTCCCTCCGTTAGGCGGCGCTAGGGATTCGAACCGCCAAACTGCCGGCCTTTCCGATTGACAAGCTCAGCATCTTAGCTGCCGAGCCACCTCGTCTCTGGAAGGAAGGAAATTTGGTGTCCACCCTTCGAAGAAAAGAGAAGGAAAATTCCAAAGGGTTTCCATCCCACCGAGATCGGCTGTCACAGTTTTGTCCATCTATCCCTGTAAATCTCCTCTAAAAAAAAAAAAAATACCTCAAGTTCTTTTCTTTTTTTTGATTCGAGATCTCCAGCTCCAAATTCCCCGCCTGGCCATCCTCCCTGCCAAAGACATTTTAAAAGTCTTTTGCAAATATTTAATATTTGCAAATATTAAAATAAAATAAAAATATTCTTGGTGGGGGAAGGGAGGTGGTGGGAGGAGGATAAAATTAACACAACTTCTTCGACTGCCGAGTTTAAAAATAACTCTGCTATTAATGCTGGGGCCCCTTTTATTTAATCACTGGCTAATTTACTCCTGACAGAAAGTAAATTCCACTATTTTCTGTGAGGCTTTATGAAATTGCCATCATTTTTAATTAATTCTTAATTAAAATATATTACACCACAGCTTCTACCCATCTCTCTTGATATTCTAACGTAATCAATTCAAGACCATTTACATATCATTAATTAAAAGCCTTCCTCTCTCATCCTTAAAATCATAATGAGGCTCTATTTCTCATTAGAAGCCTATAAGGGATAAAACAACAATACAGACAAGTATGGATGGATTTTTTTTTTAAAAAAAAAAACTTCTTCCACATATCCCTTTTTTTACTTCAAAGCTCGTGAAACTGACATGGTCTTCACAGATCCTTCTGCCTCACCTCCACTCGCAAAGTTATTTATTTGAGGCACCAATTTTTTGACCACCAAGTCCAAAATTTCCAGTTGCGAAGGGGGGACGGTTGTCAAATGAAGTTTGCCTCGTTTCACAAACTTCCTTGCCGTCGTCGTTAAGTGAATCACTGCAGGAATCGGGATTCCCCCATTGCTTGTCAGAAAGTCGCAAAGGGGGATCACGGGTCTCCGGGACATGACAACCGTCATAACTATGAACCAGTAAACCAAGCATCCCAATTTCGGATAACGTGACCATGGGAATGCTGCAATGATCATAAAGTATGAAAAAAATGTCCATAAGTCACTTTTTTCAGGACCTGAATAAATCACTTTGGGCACAAGCTATATTGTGGCTTAATTACCCAGTTTCCCTGAAAATACGACCTCCCCGAAAATATTGCGACACAGCAGCAGCCATGAGGTGACCACACTCACCGCCCACTGCACCTCAAAAATAATAAGACCTCCCCGAAAATAAGGCCAAGCGCTTATTTAGGGGGTGGTGGTTCAAAAGAAAATAAGACCCAGTCTTATTTTCGGGAAAACACGGCAGTATAATTGTGCAAGAATAAGAGAAGAAGATAGGGGAAAGAAGAAAGAAGTAAGGAGAGGAGGATGGAAGGGAGAGAAGGAGAGAGGATAGGAAGGGGAAGAGGAAGAGTAGGCGTAGGAGAAAGGGAAGGGAAGAAGGAAGGGAAAGGAGAGGAGGAAGAAAGGAAGGAGAGAAGGGAGGGAGGGAGAAAAGAAAGGGAAAATAAAGTGTTGTTACAATAGGAGGAAGGGATGGTAAATAAAGCAATCCAAACTATATATTATAACTTACTAAATGAAATAATAAATGTATAAGAATGATAAATGTAAAGAAGAATAACAATTATGTGAATGTATCCTTAAAATGGTATGTAAGAGAATAAAAAAAATAAAAAAATGTTCTTTAAAAAAAGTATTGGGGAAAAAATAGTGCAAGAATATAAGCTTCAATAGATTCGATTTCCAACTCGAATAAAACATCCTCCATCCAGTTTTGGTCACTACTATGTAAAAACGATGTGGAGTCTCTAGAAAGTGTGCAGAGAAGAGCAACAAAGAGGATTAGGGGACTGGGAAGAAGAGGGGGAGTCAAGCTATTCTCCAAAACACCTGAAGGCAGGACAAGAAGCAATGGGTGGAAAATTAATCAAGGAGAGAAGCAACCTAGAACTAAGGGGGAATTTCCTGACAGTTAGAACAATTAACCAGTGGAACAACTTGCCTCCAGAAGTTGTGAATGCTCCAACACTGGAAGTTTTTAAAAAGAGATTGGATAAACAATTGTCTGAAGTGGTGCAGGGTTTCCTGCCTAAGCAGGGGGTTGGACTAAAAGACCTCCAAGGTCCCTTCCAACTCTGTTATTCTATTCTAACTACAAGACTCTTCCTTTTGACATTTTAAAACACACAGCTTTTGCTACTTGGGATCCAATCAGCCCATTTTAATACCCTCCTCCTGGAAACTGTGTACAAAAACATCTTTGCTGACACCCCAACCTCGATCCAATTGGTTTTTTTTTGAGGGGTGGGGGAGAAAAACAGGAGAAGCAGTAAGAAAGCCATCAGCTCCAAGGTGGAATAGTTGAATTTGACCCAAGAAGAGATGACTTGTCAACTGCACTTGGAGAGTCCCCAGCTCAGAATTAAATCCCGAGGACTTTTAAAGTGTGCTTGAAAGAAAACCGATCACCTGAATGTCAAATTTACATACCGGGTTGATTTCTAGTACCTGCCAACCTCTTGATGAAATATACCACATTTATTCTTGTAAGGGAAGGGCTGAAACAGACAAGATAGTCCTAATAATTAAATTCAGGAGTCAAGCTATGTTTTATGCATCCGTAAATGCGGGCTGATATATGAGGCTGTTGTAAAGAATTACCATTTATTGGTAATGTAAGGTAAAAAATTAACCATCAATTCAGTCCACCTCCTCTTCGGCCCCCCATTCAGCGTGGGGTTTTTTAAAGTCTATGAATGCCTGTCAGGATTTGTCAAAACCCACACAAGCTCTTCTTTCTCAACGTTTGGGCAATGGGTTATGAAATTAATACAAGGGTAGAAATGATCCATTCTTATTTTATGCCCGTCTTTGACGAGAGATAGAGAGGGAGGGAGGAAGAGAGAGAGAGAGAGAAAACAAGCAGGGAAGGAAGGAAGGAAGGAAGGAAGGAAAGAAGGAAAAGAGAGAGAGGGAGGGAGGGAGAGAGAGAGAGAGAAAGCAAGCAGGAAAGAAAGGAAGGAAGAAGGACGGGGGAGAGAGAAAGTAAAGAAAGAGAGAAAGAAAGAAAAAGAAAGAAGGAAGCTTCAAAATGAATTTAAGAAGTTGAGTCTTCTCTTTTGTGTCCTCCTTAAAAAATCACCCATTCTTATTTTGTGCCCTTCTTTGACGAGAGAGGGGAGGGAGGAAGAGAGAGAGAGGTGGGGGGAGGGAGAGAGAGGGAGGGGGACGAGCAGGAATCGAAAAGGAAGGAATCAAAAGAAAGAAAGAAAGAAAGAAGGAAGGAAGGAAGGAAGGAAGGAAGGAAGGAAGGAAAGAAAGAAAGAAAGGGAAAGAGGAGGTAGGCCCAAGGCTTCAGAACCAGCAGATGGGCCTCGTTCTGTCTTCCTGCAGCTTTTAAATATGCGGGAATGTTAAATATGATTATGCAGAATTGTATTTTCTTTTTTAGAAGAAGAATGAAGAGGAGGAGGAGCGGAAGGGAAAGGAGGAAGGAGGAAAAAGGAGAAGGAGGAAAGAAGGGGAGAAGGAAAAGGGGAAGGAGGAGGAAGGAGACAAGGCTAGCATTCCAAATTCCGGCCACACTACAAGCTTTAAAATAATAATAATAACCAGCAACGGAAAGAGCAAAGGGAAACAGAAGGCCCGGGGTTTGCGGCTTAGAAATTTTATGCAGATATATTGTCACCGGCATTAATACGTTATATCTCACAAATCACGCAAATCAGATTTATATCGCCGGCGCCTGCCGATCGCAGGTGCTACGCCACAGCTTGTCAAGTGGGGCTGTCTCGACTCTCGCACGTCAGATAAAATCAGAACACTTGGTGTTTTGGTCTGTTGACAGCAATTTATTTTGAAGCGTTGTCACAATATGGGATTCTTTACCACACCGCGCAGGGGTGCCAACAAAAGATCCCCGTGTTTTCGACGTTGCCAGATGCTACAGGTTGGGGAAGGAAGGGGGCACGCCTGTACGGCTGGGGAGGGGAGGGGCACGGAGAGAGAGGCAGGGGAGTTTTGATCCGTGAGGAGATTTGGCAGACGGAATAAGGGAGCTGGAAGGGACCTTAGAGGTCTTCTATTCCCATCCGTGCTCAAGAAGGAGAACCAGGCCATCCCAGACAAATGATTGTCCAATCTTCTCCTCAAAACCTCCAGTGATGGAGCACTCAGGACTCTGGGAGGGAAGATTAATGATGGCTCTCACTGTCAGGAAATTTCTCCTTAGTTCTAGGCTGAATCTCTTTTTAATGATCTTCCACCTGTTAGTTCTTGTTCTGCCCTCATGGGGTTTTGAAGAATAGCTTGTTTGAGATGAATAGAATAGAATAGAATAGAGGACAGAACAGAACAGAATAGAAATTAGGAATGGAATGGAATGGAATAGAACAGAACAGAACAGAATAGAGGATAGGATAGGATAGAATAGAAATTAGGAGTGGAGTGGAGTAGAGTAGAATAGAATAGAATATATGAGAGGAGAGGAGAGGATAGAACAGAACAGAAATTAGGAATGGAATGGAATAGAATAGAATAGAATAAAATAGAATGGAATGGAATAGAATAGAGGATAGGATAGAACAGAACAGAAATTAGGAATGGAATGGAATAGAATAGAATAGAGGATAGAACAGAACAGAATAGAAATTAGGAATGGAGTGGAGTGGAGTGGAGTGGAGTGGAGTGGAGTGGAGTGGAGTAGAGTAGAGGATAGGATAGGATAGGATAGGATAGGATAGGATAGGATAGGATAGGATAGGATAGGATAGGATAGGATAGGATAGGATAGGACGGGACGGGACGGGACAGGACAGAATCAGAATAGAATCAGAATAGAATCAGAATAGAATCAGAATAGAACAATAGGGTTGTAAGGGACCTTAAAGGTCTTCCAGTCCAACCACCTGCTCAAGCAGGAAACCCTACAAGATTCTGGACCAATAGCTGCCCAATCTCTTCTTCAAAACCTCCTCTGATGGAGCACCCGCAACCTTTGTTCCACTGCTGAATTGTTCCCATTGTCAGGGAATTTCTCCTTAATTCTAGATCGGAGCTCTCTTTAATAAGCTTCCCCCCCCCCCCATTCCTTCTGGCCCTGCCCTTGGGTGCTTTGGAGAATAGGTTGACCCCTTATTTTCCTTTCTGTTCTTGACAAACCGAGTGGCTTGTCTGTGCCGAGACTTTCCGCTTCTCCCCACTCTGCTTTTTCCTTCCTCCTGCGGGATTAACCCAAGTTCTCTCATCCATAGCTCCATCCTTTCACGACACAGCCAAGAACTGCCCAGCCAGAACAGTTTGCAGTAAATAGCTTTGGGTGCCAGAACAATCTCCTCTCTTTATCCAACGCGCAAGGCAAGACGCTGTGAATGGCGGCCTTAAAAATATCTTCAGGAACTGCCTATGCTTGCAAGAGAAGGGGGGAGAACAGAATAACAGAGTTGGAAGGGACCTAGGAGGTCTTCTAGCCCAACCCCCTGCCTAGGCAGGAAGCCCTATACTGTTTCAGACAAATGGCTATCCAATGTCTTCTTAAAAACTTCCAGTGTTGGAGCATCTACAACTTCTGGAGGCAAGTTGTTCCACTGATTAATTGTTCTAACTATCAGGAAATTCCTCCTTAGTTCTAAGTTGCTTCTCTCCTGGATTAGTTTCCACCCATTGCTTCTTGTTCTGCCCTCAGATGCTTTGGAGAATAGTTTGACTCCCTCTTCTTTGTGGCAACTCCTGAGATATTGGAAGGCTGCTATCATGTCTCCCCTAGTCCTTCTTTTCATCAAACTAGACATTCCCAGGAGAGAGAGGACAACCGAATATGCCACAAACCACAATCCACTTGGACACCTGTCTTCTCCAGCTGTGGAGGCTCACATTTCCCAGCCAGCAGAAGACTACACATCTGTGAAAAAGTTCTCAGGACTCAAGGAAATAAGGCCATTTCTTCTACACTACAGGAACACTACTAATTTCTCGTTGCTCAATTCCTTGTTCTTCTTACCTCCATCCCTATCTTCTCCCTGGTCCTTCCATTACATCAGTGCTACCTAGCCAATCCCAATTCAGTTGCCATGCAAGTAGTCCTCGAACTTACAAACTTACAAACTGCCATTGCCTGAAATGGTTCAGGGGTTCCTGCCTGAGCAGGGGGGGTGGACTAGAAGACCTCCAAGGTCCCTTCCAACTCTTGTTTTTCTGCCATTCTGTTGAGCCCACAATTTCTGTCAGTCGGCAAGACAGTTAAGTGAATTTTGCCCCATCTTCACCCATCTTAAGTGAATCCCTTCAGCTGTTAAGTCAGTAACATGGTTGTTAAGGTGGCAAAAAGGGGAATCATATGACCCTGGGACAGAAGAAGAAAAATCCGTGCGCTATCAGCGATATGGTTTCCCCAGTTGCAATGGATGGCTGTGAAAGTTGGACCATAAGGAAGGCTGAGGGCCAAAGAATGGAGGCCTTTGAACTCTGGTGCTGGAGAAGACTCCTGCATTGAGTCCCTTGGGCTGCAAGGCCATCCAACCGGTCAGCCCTAGAGGAGATTAACCCTGACTGCTCTTTAGAAGGCCAGATCCTGAAGAGGAAACTCAACTACTTTGGCCAACTAATGAGAAGGAAGGACTCCCTGGAGAAGAGCTTAATGCTGGGAACGATGGAGGGCAAAAAAGAAGGGGAGGAAAGAGAAAGAGGTGGCTGGATGGAGTCACTGAAGCAGCCACCGTGAGCTTCAATGGACTCTAGAGGATGGTAGAGGACAAGAAGGCCTGGAGGAACATGGTCCATGGGGTCGCAATGGGTCAGACACAACTTCACAACTAACAACAACAAATCAGCGATGTGAAGCAGATAGGGTCAGCCAATGTGATGTATCTGAAGTTAAATAGAGAATGGAGAAAGTCTTCAAGAGAGATATATATATGGATAGTTCTTGCGTTGCAACAGTTCATTTAGTGATGGAAGGAGGAGGAGGAGGAGGAGGAGGAGGAGGAGGAGGAGGAGGAGAAGAAGAAGAAGAAGAAGAAGAAGAAGAAGAAGAAGAAGAAGAAGAAGAAAGAAAGAAAGAAAGAAAGAAAGAAAACGACTAATTTTCTAAGTAATTCAGCGAGACAAGGAATTCAGCGAGGGAATAAAAGAAATCCCTGCTTACGAGAGAGCAAACTGTTGCCTTTTTTGTAATCTCTATTAATATCCAGCCCAGACTCTGGAACATACACTGAAATTTGTGGGCTGAGCCCTTTCCTCTCCATTAACTTTAATCTGCAGCTTAAATTTTACAAAATGGTGTCTAGCTTTCCCAAGGTCCTAGGCTTTAAACGCACAGACGCCCATAATCTGACCTTCCCGTTTCTGTGGCCTTCGCCAAAAGAGGTTTTTTTTTAAAAAAAAAATTATAATTATAATTATAATTATAATTATAATTATATATATATATATATATATATATATATATATATATATATATATATATATATATATATATATATATATATATATATATATATATATAGCTAATGAGTGAGAACCAGCCAGGCGCTTTCAAACTCCTCTTGGGGGGGGGGGGACGTGTCTTTCCCACAAGAGGAAGTAAAACACAAGTGATCACAACGATGGAAAAGAAAACGGTGAACAAAGATTCCATCATCAAGAGTTTTGGCAAGTGATTGACAGTGATGAAGTGGTGAGCAATTGTGAAAGGCCAGGTTCAGGACCTTGGACAGCAAGGCATTTAACGGGATAGGCAGAGTGTTTTATCTAGAATACAGAGAACTGACAACCATCCTTTAAGTGACCGAAGTGACAACAGCACTGGAAAAAAAATGATGCATGGCCGTTTTTCACACTTATGACCATTGCAGCATTCCCCAGGGTCACGTGATTAAAATTCAGACTCCTGGCTCATCTTTATGACGGTTGCAACGTCCCGGGGTCAACCTGATCCCCATTTGCGACCTTCCGATAAGCCAAGTCAACGAGGGAGCCAAAGATTCGCTTCCCCTCCGCCTTACTAACTTAACTGTAGCAATTTGCTCAACAGTGGTGGCAAGAAAGTTCGTAAAACGGGGCAAAATTCACTTAACAACTGCCTCGCTTAGCAACAGCTGATTCCGTTCCTGTTTTTACATCTCTACCAGTGAACTCAACAGGTGGACCACAGAAAAGGACAGAATGTAATGTGCTACGGCTGAATGACTTCTCTCCTCCTCGAAGAATCTTGAAGGAAGATCAGGATGTGATTAGAATTCATCAGTTGGTTAAATTTGGAGGTTGTGATTGGCACACAGACACCCCCCAAAAAATCAATGGATTTGGGGCACACATTTCTCTGTGTGGGTGCTAGGTGCTCTCTGAGCTCAGTTGTTTTCTTACAGACATTTTGTGACCCAACTAGATAACACCATCAGTGTTAGAAGGGAGTGGGGGTTTTCAGAAGGGAGGAGGAGAGAGAGAACTGTAGGGTCCCTGGTGCTCTCTGAGCTTGATTGTTTTCTTAAAGATCAAGGTTCCCCTCGCACATCTGTGCTAGTCATTTCCGACTCTAGGGGGCGCTGCTCATCTCCGTTTCAAAGCCAAAGAGCCAGCACTGTCCGAAGGCGTCTCCGTGGTCATGTGGCCAGCATGACTCAAAGCTGTTCCCTTCCCACCCAAGGTGGTTCCTAATTTTCTACTTGCATTTTTCACCTACTTTCAAACTGCTAGGTTGGCAGAAGCTGAGACAAGTCTGACTCCCTCACTCCGTTACGCGGCACTAGGGATTCGAACCGCCGACCTTTCTGATCGACAAGCTCAGCGTCTTCGCCGCTGAGCCACGCGTCCCTTTATGGTTTTCTTCCAGACGTTTTATTACCCAACCAGGGAACATCATCCAAGACCCCACAACAGAACAACCCTGAATGACGAATATTCTCTCTCTCTCTTCTAGTGAATTCTGTCTTTTTTTCCACTCCCTCTTTCTTCTACTCTCCCTTAGCTGTGTTGTCTCCGGAAGCCGAGCTAACTGCTGGCTGCAGGATTGAGGGAAAGGCACCTCAAGTCTCCATTTCAGACCTCAAACCCTCGGCACAGGTTCATAATCCTAGATTGGAGTGTTTTTTCTTGACAACAAGCTGTCTGTGTAATTACTAGCCTGTCGGAGTGTTCCTAGCGAACTCTGCCCCTTTCCCTCTCTCCCTGGCTAACCACTGTTTGTTACGAGTCCTCGCTCCTAATCATAGATTAACACACTCACTTAATATACGGTAATATGTTTGCCTTCTGCACCTTTGGATGAAAGGAAGGGCCACGGATGCAGCAGGCGGTCACCCTGGAAGCAGGCTATTATGAACAGGAGGCCACGGAGAGGGACCGGGAGTGCTATTTAGAAACTTGCAGGGGATAAAATGACTCCCATTTGAAGGGACCTTGGATGGCCTTCTTCCAACTTCTCTCGCGCTACTGATAGGAGACCCAGAGTGAACTTTAAAAAAAAGGAAAGAAGAAGGGGGGAAAAAAGGAAAAGAAAAACGAGAACATTGCTGGAAAGCTGAGTAGGCTCAGTTGTGACAAAACTTACAGATCTACATGCAATCCTCGGCTTGTGACAATTCGTTTAGTGACCGAAGTTAACAACGGCAGTGGGGAAAAAAACTTAGGACTTAGGATTGGGGTTTTATTCCCACACTTATGACCTCTGCAGCATCCCCATGATCAAAATTCAGGCACTTGGCCTCACAGACTCACAATTATGACGGTCGCAGAGTCCCCGGGGTCGTGTGATCGCCTTGTCTTGTGACAAGCCAAGTCGATGGGGAAGCCAGATTCACTGAACTGGGTGTGTGTGTGTTTGTGTTTGTGTTTGTGTGTGTGTGTGTTTCCCTTTAAACAGCTGTGGCAAGATAGTGCACCTCCAAATTCGAGGGCATCTCCAAAACGAGAAGTCAGTTTCAGAGACTAGACTGAATGCTTGGCAATTTAAGCCAGCCCACTTTGGTATAAAGCTAGATGTTGTATGTTGCTGGTGTGTCTCTATAGAGAAACAGGCTGAGCTGGAAGGCGGAGTGAAAGGTGCCATTAGTTTGGAATCATTGCGCCGCCACCACGAGAGAGCCTAGGCCTATGAGAATCCCATCGAGCACCGATTCAGCTTTGATTGTTAGTTGCCTACATCCTTGTGTATAAATAGTAATAAATCCTTCTGCGCTTTGAACTCAAGGAACGCTCCTGGTTGTTCGCGCCCCGACGGTTGAGGAATCAATTCAGAAAACCCAAACCAACCCACCGGATTCATCCCTTCGGTTCCGGCGATGAAGCGGATCGAGTAGATTTTTCCCCAAACAGCCTTAAGCTTGGTTTGGAGGCCTGGTAACCGTGGGGAAAGGCGGAGAGAAAGCTCTGCTTTCATTTGTCTATGACACCAATCCTGAAACTCAATACAGACCGCCAATGCAAAGTATCTGGCACGCGGAGAGGTGGGATTTAGCCCCGCCCCTCACTGTCGGCCTTGTCTTCCAGCCAGCATCCACTCCCGCTGCACTTCTGGTTAGTTATAGCACCGGTTGAGCTGCACTTCTGATCACACCGTAAGGCTGAAGGGTGCGGGGGAGGATCAGCTGACTGAGGGGTGATCTCGCCAGTGCAGCCACGTGATCCAGGGCCGGTGGGTGAGTAGGGGAGGGGCTGCTCCCAGCTTGTAAAGTAGTGCTTTAAAAGTGTTTAAAAACACTTTAAAAACAGGATGTTTTTTCACAGCCATGTGATCCAGTGCCGATGGGTGAGAAGGGGAGGGGGAAGTACAGCAAGGACGAAGGCAAAATGGATTGCTAAATTGGCCACACCCACTTAGTCACATGACCACCTAGCCATGCCCACCCAGCCCATCTGGGGGGGGGGGCAACAGACTGAGGGACCATGAATTGGCCTCTGGTCTATGGAGTTCCAGATCATGGTTGTCCCAAAAAGTTGTTTTTCCAAAAACCAACTTTCCTGGATTCCCACCCACCCCCTTGAAAACATTTCGCTCCTCATCCAAGAAGCTTCCTCGCTTTGCTTTCATCGATTCCTCTCCCCGGTTCCTCTCCCTTGAATGACACGGAATGAAGTATCTGCCCATCATTAAAGCGCCGAGCTGTAGTTTTGACAGTCGTGGAGATAAGCGAGGAATATCCCAGAATGCTTTGCCTTCTTCCCCACCCATCTCAACAATGGGGTTATATTTCCCAGCATCGGGAAATCAATCCTCGGATTAGGTAATGAAATATGCACTCCGGTTGCTTTCGCCTCCCTTTTGACAAATCACACAGAATCCTAAATCTTCATAAATCACGATTAAAGACAAGTGTATCATCACCAACGCATATATCTTGCCATGTCGGGGCCCAGAGACTAATGAGAACAGGCCTCAACTATCTCGTCTGATTAATTAATTCAAAATGTCTGCTGTTATTCAAATGTGAGCTGGTATTATTTGAATAACAGTTGACAGCAGTGCCTGAAGATATCATTTCTGATTTGCGGAGCGGCGGCTGCCTAACTGATGATGGTTTATGAAAATGTTCCATCCGACGGCGTCTCTTGTTGGCACAATGCAATTTTTTTTCTCTCTCTCTCTTCCCAAGTGAGAGTGGGGGAGAAAACCCACCCTACTTCCTCACCCATTTCTCCACTTTAAAGAATCCAAAGTGGTGAACGCTGTCCAGGATTGTTCACGTTGGGAGATTTATTTCATTCGGCTTGTGAGTTTTATTTCCCCTATTTCTATCCTGGTTTAGAATAGAATAACAGAGCTGGAAGGGGCCTTGGAGGTCTTCTAGTCCAACCCGCTGCTTAGGCAGGAAACCCTGCACCACTTCAGACAAATGGTTATCCAACATCTTCTTAAAGACTTCCAGTGTTGGGGCATTCACAACTTCTGGAGGCAAGTAGTTCCACTGATTAATTGTTCTAACTGTCAGGAAATCCCTCCTTATTTCTAAATTGCTTCTCTCCTTGAATAGGTTCCACCCATTTGGCTCCTTGTCCTGCCCTCGGGTGCTTTGGAGAATAGCTTGACTCCCTCTTCTTTGGGGCAGCCCCTGAGATTGACTTCTGGCTGGGCAAATCCTTGTAAAGACTGGATTTCGGCCACAAGATAATAAATCGTGCTTACGTGGCCAAAACTGTAAACGTGGGCTGGTCAAGTGACCACAGGGGGAGGGGGGGGTCAGTGGATGCCAGAACTTTGGAACTGGGTCATCGCTACCCTTTGAAGGGGGGGGGGGTTGTCAGGTGTAACTTCAAAAGACTGCAGAATAACAGAGTTGGAAGGGACCTTGCTGTAAGTGACCAGAGAAAAATCTGTACATAACCAAAATCCATAGCCAAAATCCATTCGCCAACTAATGACTTTTATTTTTTTTTAAGGGCTCTGTATCATATCAAACTTCTGTCCGGTTATAATTCTCTTCCAGCTACAAGGGCAAAGAAATGTCTCTTCAAAAAAGGAAGGGAGAGAAAGAAGCGGGGGGGGGGGAGAGAGAGAGAGAGAAACGATGTGGAAGAGATACAGTCAAAAAGGAATATAAATCTACCACTTCGCCAGAAGTTTGCCCCTTAATTTGAAAGTAGAAAGTGAAACAGAAGATTACTATCTCGTCCAAGTCTGCTGTTTAAAATTCTGCCAAGGAAGAAAAACATATCCTTTGCAACTCCAGACAAAAGAAATGTGAATTCTAGGAAAGGAAGTGCTTACTTTGAGGCCAATCCTCCGCATAAAAAGCCTTGTGCAAATCACAAATCACAAACATGCCCGTAATATCCATAAAATAGGATTTCCCCTGTGCTGTCATAGAACCAACTCTCTCTCCCCCCCCCCCCCAAAAAAAAAGACTCTTTTCTTTTGGAAAAAAAGCGAACAATCCTGAATGATATATCCAGAGAGGACGTGTCATAAAATTGATCCTGCTTCAAAAGGTTAGTCTCCTTGAAGGTTACAGGGACGTCACCATGAAATGGTGGGTTTTGGTGCATGTAAGACGAGAACACAGTAATAGGGACCTTGGAGGTCTTCTGGTCCTTGTCACTTGTCAATTAAAGTTGACTTTGGAGGATGAATTACATTCATTTTTGGCTCTTCCAAAAATCCTTTCTCCTACCGTTTATTGGTAATGTGAGGTTTCTCCTATGGCTTTCCTTGCTTTAGTCATTGTTGCTTCGGCAAATCGGCCATCAACAGACACATAGACATAAAGAACAGCTACATACTGTGCAAAAGAGACATTCAAGAAGCCAAAAGGGGAAATAAAAAGACCAAAAACACCTACTCAATGGCAATCAACACCCAAGTGAACAAAGATTAACACCAAAATTAACACCAGACCAATAGGAAACAATACCCCAATCAAGGAACTGCCCAGCAACCAAAGAACCTCCAAGACCATTCACACCAACACTGACAGGGAAATATAAACTGAGAACAAACCCTACTCCCTACTAACACTGATGATGTTACCTAGTTGGGTCATGAAACATCTGCAAGAAGACCAACAAGCTCAGAGAGCACCAAGGACCCCTCATTTCAACCCTGAGCTACAAATATTTCCCTTTGTCAGTACAACAGCATCATCGCATTTTCACACTCTAATATTTACACTATTCTGTAACAGGGAAAAAATAAATAAAAGAAAGATTTGAGCAACGTAAGACTGATAGATAGATGCAGCCATCTCTAGCTAACTTTCTTCCTCCCTCCCCCTTTTTGCCTCCTGCCCTTTTATAGGCTGACCTTCTCTCTATATCCTTGAGCCCCTGTTATTCACAAATACGTTGTCCTGTTTCTGCAAAGGTCATCCGCTTCACACAATGACAGAAAACTACATGACCAATTATTAGCAACAATGGCATCAGAAGCAGGGGTGAAATTCAGCAGGTTCTGGAGAACTGGTAGCAGAAATTTTGAGTAGTTCGGAGAACCAGCAAATACCACCTTGGGCTGGCCCTAGAGTTGGGTGGGAATGGAGATTTTGCAGTATCCTTCCCCTGGAGTGGGGAGGGAATGGGGATTTTGCAGTCTCCTTCCCCTGGAGGGTGGAGGGAATGGGGATTTTGCAGTATTCTTCTCCTGGAGTGGGGAGGGAATGGAGACTTTGCAGTATTCTTCTCCTGGAGTGGGGTGGGAATGGGGATTTTGCAGTATCCTTCCCCTGGAGTGGGGAGGGAATGGGGATTTTGCAGTATTCTTCTCCTGGAGTGGGGAGGGAATGGAGACTTTGCAGTATTCTTCTCCTGGAGTGGGGAGGGAATGGGGATTTTGCAGTATTCTTCTCCTGGAGTGGGGAGGGAATGGAGACTTTGCAGTATTCTTCTCCTGGAGTGGGGTGGGAATGGGGATTTTGCAGTATCCTTCCCCTGGAGTGGGGAGGGTTGAGTTGAGTTGAGTTGAGTTTATTGGTCTTGTATGTCGCCCACTCCCGAAGGACTCCGGGCAGCTTACAATAAACAAGGGAGGGGGATAAATAAACAAAACAACACTTTAAAATACACAACAGTCACAGTTTCCGTGGGGCTGGATATTTCGAAAGCCCCCCGGCCTGCTGGAGCAGCCAGGACTTAACGGCTTTGCGGAAGGCCGGGAGGGTAGTAAGGGTCCGGATCTCCACGGGGAGGTCGTTCCAGAGGGCTGGAGCTGCGACAGAGAAGGCTCTTCCCTGGGGAGTCGCCAGCCAACATTGGCTGGCAGATGGGATCTGGAGAAGACCTAACCTGTGAGATCTAATCGGTCTATGGGAGGTAATCGGCAGGAGGCATCTCTCAGGTACTCAGGTCCGATGCCATGTATGGCTTTATAGGTAATGACCAGCACCTTGAAGTGGGTCTGGAGACTAATGGGTAGCCAGTGCAGCTCGCGGAGGATAGGTGTGACGTGGGTGTACTGAGGTGCACCCACAATCGCTCGCACAGCTGCGTTCTGGACCAGCTGAAGTCTTCGAACACTCTTCAAGGGCAGCCCCATGTAGAGCGCGTTACAGTAATCCAGTCTTGAGGGAATGGAGATTTTGCTTTATGGCTCCTGCTGCCTTAAGAAAGTTCAAAACATTCTTAAAGATCCATCTCATCCTGGGCACTCTTTTTTGTTTTTTTTTAACTATTACCATTTGGCAGCCGGTACAGGACAATGAAAACAAGGCTAAAGAGGCTGGAAAAACAGCTTCTATCCCAGAGCAGTAACCATATTGAATTCTACAGTATAGTGCAAGATGAATGCAATATCAGGTTTTCAATTTCAATTATACAGAAAGCAAAGGATGTGTGTTTGTGTTTTTATTTTTATAGTTACAACGTACACTGAAGGCGGCATTTAATTTCGCTGTACCACGTGCGATGACAATAAAGTAAACCAAACTAAATTAAATCCACCTCGGCCTGCTTAAGAAAAGCATTGAAATGCACGTCGCATTCGGGCTCCATTGCATGATAGTTTCCTTTGAAGGAATCCTTGGGAAAATAAAAAGAGAGCTAAATAATACATCACTCAGCAGAAAGGCATTTCAGGAGAAGCTTCAATGGAAATGCGCTTTGGAATGCAAAGTGGGGTTTTTTTTTTTGAACCCACTGCTTTGCATCCCAAAAGCACATTTCCAGTACAGTCTCCCTCCCCTGCCCCCCAATAAGATAACTTTAAGGGTAGAAAGTCTGGGTTGACGTAGCCTTCAATTAAAAGCAGTCGAACATGGAGTTATTATTTCCCATTTCAAACTCAGAAGAAGATCGGTGCTCTTCGAGCTTGGTTGTTTTTTTTTATACAGACGTTTCATAACCCAACTAGGTAACATCATCAGCGCTGGCGCTAGTGCTTGCCCCGTTACCTAGTTTGGCTAACGAGCTAGCTGCAAGAAATCAACTCAGTTCCAGAGCTACTGTATATAAACAGGGAGCAAGTCACACACCCTTGCACCGATGGTGTTACTTAAGTTGGTTAATGAAACGTCTACTATCCAAACAGCCAAGCTCAGACCTACTGTATATAAACAGGGAGCAAGTCACACAACCAGCACTGATGGTATTATCTAGTTGGGCCATGCAACGTCTGTAAAAAACGAGCTCAGAGCTACTGTATATAAACAAGGAGCAAGCTACACTCCCTACTAGCACTGATGATGTTACCTAGCCGGGTGTTGAAATGTCTGCAAGGAAACCACCAAGCTCAGAGAGCACTAAGGACCCTTCATTTCAACCCTGAGCAACAAATATTCTTCTGCCTTTATCCGAGGATCCTGGACAAAAGCTGCCTCAATGGGCTTGCTAAACTCAGGAAGTAAAAAACCCCAGATTAAGGGTGGGGGGCTTAGAGCAACAGATCTGTGGCCCCTTAAAAATGTTCCCCTCCCCTCCCAAAGCAACCTTGAGAAAAACGGATTTCCATACAACAGCCGACAACGAGGCCATCGTCAACATTCAGAAAGGAAAACACCGGAACTCATTTTTGGCTACGTTTTTGTCTAGTTTAAGAAAGAAAGAAAAAGAGAGAGAGAGAGAGAGAGAGAGAGAGAGAGAGAGAGAGAGAGAGAGAGAGAGAGAGAGAGAGAGAGAGAAGAAAGAAAGAAAGAAAGAAAGAAGAAAGAAAGAAAGAAAGAAAGAAAGAAACTTGGTTTGACAAGCTTTGCAATACCTCCTGAAGGCTTTAAAGTTTTCTAACCGGGGGAGGGGGGAGAGCCCCACCTAATGTTTGCTTATCATAATATTTGTGAAAATTACTTTGGAGAACCTTTTTTTGGGGGGGGGGGCAGAAGGAAATGCATCGCTTCACTTTTCAATCCCCCCCCCCAGTCAAAGAGTTTAAGGCAGGAATCGCTTCTCACACATTGGGGGGGGGCATCATTAATCACCGTGTTCTACCAGTGAGTGGGTATTAATTTCTGTCATCCCCAACACCGGCCCAGCATTGTCACGATGGCATTCGGTCTGCATTCACCACGGCTTTCCCCCTGAACAGAAGCCTGGCGATGGGTGCCGGATCGCCGTGTTAGAAACCCCGGGCCTCTGGGGGTGCTGACACCAATTAGAGCATCTCCAAGAAGAAAACAGAACAAGCAAGCGAGGGGGGGGGGTGAGAGACATTTGATGTAACGAGAGCACATTTATCCTTGGCACGATGCCACTCTGGGAAGCCTTGGCATTCACCCTGCATTGTTGCCGGAAACCTTTGGAAGCCCACAACACGTAACGACCTAGCTAATTTCTGCAGATTGGAAGGAAGGACATTTGGCGAAATGGGCACTTGGAAGAGAAGGATAGGGTGATGCCCAAGGATTCCCCGTGAAATGGGGATCCAGCTGTTTTCATTCCTGGACAGCCTTTGCACTCCAGGAAAGTCTGACAGAGAGAAATGTTGTTCTGAGTAATAAAATAATAAGATAATAACAGAGTTGGAAGGGACCTTGGAGGTCTTCTAGTCCAACCCGCTGCTTAGGCAGGAAACCCTACACCACTTCAGACAAAGGGTTCTTCAACCTCTTCTTAAAAACGTCCAGTGTTGGAGCTTTCACAACTTCTGGAGGCAAGTTGTTCCACCGATTAATTGTTCTCACTGTCAGGAAATTTCTCTTCAGTTCTAAGTTGCTTCTCTCCTTGATTAGTTTCCACCCATTGCTTCTTGTTATGCCCTCAAGTGCTTTGGAGAATAGCTTGACTCCCTCTTCTTTGTGGCAGCCCCTGAGATATTGGAAGGCTGCTATCATGTCTCCCCTGGTCCTTCTTTTCATTAAACTAGACATACCCAGTTCCTGCAACCGTTCTTCATATGTTTCAGCCTCCAGCCCCCTAATCCTCTTGGTTGCTCTTCTCTGCACTCTTTCTAGAGTCTCCACATTATTTTTTTTATTGTGGTGGCCAAAACTGAATACAATATTCCAAGTGTGGCCTTACCACTTACCAATTTATAGCTCAGGGTAGAACTGTGGGGTCCTTGGTGCTCTGTGAGCTGGGTGGTTTTCTTGGAGATGTTTCATGACCCAACTAGGTTACGTCATCAGTGCTAGAAGGAAGTGGCCCGTCAGTAGCCAGCAGAGCAGGCAGCAGATTCGGCCAGTGAGGAGGTTGGGGAGGAACATGAGCCAGTCCTGGAGTCTGGGGAAGGCTCTGAGGAGTGCCCTGAATCGGAGGCAGAGAGGGGGCCAAGGCCGTCTGGCTGTGATCAGGTGCCTACAGAGCTAGACAGCAGTGAGGCAGAGGAACAGCTGGAGCCTGTTCCCAGTGTGCGCATGCGCAGAGCTGCCAGAAGAAAAAAACAGCTCAGAAATCAGGGTCGACTTGGGAGTAAAGCCACAGGTGAACGGTGAATGGCCCCTGCCATAGGAAATAAAAGAGGAGCGAAAGGGGAGGGGGCTCTTGCAGGAAACAATTCGTTAGATTCATTTCAGGAGTGTGAAGATCTGTCCGTGAATCTCAGAGACTCTGTGCCCAGCCTTTCCTTGCACAGCACCTCATTTGGGAAATATTGACATGGCAGCTTTCCAAGCTAGATGAGGTCTGTGGTCATAAATACTCCTTTGAAAGACTGTTTGCCAGGCCTTTGCCTGAATGTGCATGAGAGGAGTTCACATTCGTTTAATAAAAGGGTTAGTAAAGGGTTAATAAAGGGTTTTGTCGGGATCGGGAATCTGCTTTTTGGGGAAGCCTAGGTCAAAAGAACAGCAAGCAAAAAAAAGAAAATATTGTCAAACTCTTTCGCAAAGCTGGTTTTATTTTTTTCCCCCCCTTTGCGATTCTTTTTCCCTTTCCTTTCCTCCCCCCCACCCCCTTCTGCTCCCCAAGACCGCTTTAGGTCTAATCATTCTCCTTGTTTCAGACGTTTACATCTGCTTTTAAGTTTTTATGGTTGCCTTTTGGCAGGCAGCAAAGTGGACCTGTCGATGCGGCTGCAAAATAAGGCGAGGTTTGTTATGAATTAAATATTAGAAGCCTTAACGCAATGGCCAATAAGAATTATTTGCCTTATTAAAGCAGCAGAAGACGCTGATTAAATTTTCATTGCATTGCAGTCTTTCCCCCATTTCTGCTTTCCATTCATCATTCTAATGTATGAAAGGCGAGCGGAATAATGGCGGGGTGACTTAATTTCTGGAATGCAAATATGGCCCGGGAAATGCCATAAATACCCTCCCCAAAAAAACATTAAACAGTCAGTTCTAATTAAGTGAATACTAACTAAGTAAATATTCTCTTAAAGGGGGGAAAAAATATAACTCAAAGTGTCAAGAATTGCAGTCGGAAAAAGCAATGAGCAAAACACGCTCCCACCAACCAACCAACCAATAAATAAATAAATAGATTGCCTGCTTCCCCGTCTGAATGTCAAGGAAAGGGTTTGTTTTTTGGAAAAACAGGGGCTCTATAGAATTGATGATGCCCCTTGACAAGAGAGATATTGGGGAGCCTGGTAGCCCCGTTGGCCAACACATGGAAGAATGATGCGTTGCAAGGGTTAAGACTCCTTCAGAGGAGTTGCCTTCTCTTCAAGCAAGGGCCGAATCGTTGCAAGCCCAGTTCATTTCGTCCACCTGGATGTGAAGGGGTCTTCAGTGCTCCCCACCCACCTCTTGAGCTTGGCTTTCCTTTGCTTGCAGAAAACCAGAAACAAAACAGCCTCTCGCAGAAAAGAAGAAAAATGACTTTCTCGAGCCGAATTATTTTGGGTCGTGAAACAGCTTGCAATAAAACAAGGAACGATCCCCTCGTTTCAACCCTCGAGCTACAAATATTCTCCTTTATTAGCCACCTAGATGTGGTCTGTCATTCTCTGGGGTTTCTTCTTTCTTTTTTCAAAGGGAGATATTTAGACACCTAAGAAAGGCTCTCCAGAGAAGGGCGAGCAGTTGCTGTCAGGCCTGCAGCCATCTTTTCTTTTGGGTCTTTGGCCTGCCACACTTTCTATTCTTCTACTATGCGTTTTCTATGGTGGGAAAATGGGAGGGGGGAATGTCAGGATTCCAAATAGCATCCAAAAGTAAATCAGAGTCCAAGGCAAAGGATTCCTCAAAGTTCTAATTTATAGAGAGAGCCATGTTGGCACATCTGGGAAAACCCGAATCTGAAAGCTTCTCGGTTTCCCCCACCCAGTTGAAAGTTCAAGATTTTGCCCCCCCCCCCCCATCCACAAGCCCATCACACGGTCCAATCTCCCACTGCCACGCTGGCAATTTCCACCCATTCAATTCCGATCAGGTGCAGAAGTAGAAAGACAAAGGATGACCTTGGCTTTCTAGAAAGAATGTTGTTATGGCTACATAGCATCTAACTCCGTACAATCCCCCCTCCCGTTTTCCCACCATAGAAAATGCATAGTAGAATAATAGAAAGTGTGGCAGGCCAAAGATCAAAAAGAAAAGATGGCCTGAAGGTTGCGTTAACACTCCGGTGCAATCGTTGAAACAGCAGTGTTTCTCTACAAGGGGCCTCTTCAATAAGTTATCCTTAAACAGGGCGTTGCTTTAGATTTTAAAACGATGTGAAAACAGAAAAGAAAGTACTAATATACAAGTATATATTCAAGAGTGAGCTATAAAGGGGAAATAACGTAGGATAGATTAGCGAAGGAAAGGGAATTAAGAAATGATATTAAATTATATTTGGGTTTGCGGAAATACCCTCCCAAGAAAACATAAACTGAGAGCTGAAAGAGACACCCACAACAACAGAAAAAGAAAGAAGAGAGGAAGAGAGGAGATGGGAGGAAGAGGAGGGAAGGAAGAAAGAGGGAAGGAGAGGAGGATGGAAGGAAGAGAAAGAGAAGGAGAGAGGGAGAAGGAGAGAGGGTAGGAAGGGGAAGAGTAGGAACAGGAGAAAGGGAAGGGAAGAAAGAAGGGGAAGGAGAGGAGGATGAAGGAAGAGGAAAGAGAAGGAGAGAGGGAGGAAGGAGAGAGGGTAGGAAGGGGAAGAGGAAGAGTAGGAACAGGAGAAAGGGAAGGGAAGAAGGAAGGGGAAGGAGAGGAGGATGGAAGGAAGAGAAAGAGAAGAAGAGAGGGAGAAAAGAAATAGAAAATAAGGTGATGTTAAAACAGGAGGATGGGATGCAAATAAAGCAACCCAAACTGTACATATAAACCTTTTAAATGGAATAATAAACCGTACAAGAATGACAAATGTAAAGAATAATAATAACTATGTGAATGCATACCTAGAATTGTATGTAAGATAATAAAAAATAAAAAACTTTTAAAAAAAGATTTTAAACGATGCAACGAAGAGAAGGTTTGGTCCACGCTGGTGCAGCGACCGAAAGCGATACTTCCTGAAATTTTAAGCTTCCTAAATTCCTTTCCTTGGAGTGGCCACCCCAGGTACAACTGTGTCTCAGCGAAGGCACCCCCACTGACCCATGTCCTCACTGGAAAATTGCCCACACGCCTCTGGGGGGGGGGAGAAACCCCTCTCTCCTTTCTCCCCGAAGGGAGGGGGGAGAACTCAAGAAATTTGCAACTAATGACATGGGGGGAAAGATCTATAAACAGCCCTCCCTACTCTCCATGATTACCTAGAAAACGCCGTCTTTCTGCACTCCCAGAATGTATGGTTAAACAATAGCAGGTATTTAGTTATTAGCAAGCTAAGGAGGAGGAGGAGGAGGAGGAGTGAGGAGGAGGAGGAGGAGGGAGGAGGAGGAGAGGAGGAGGGAGAAGGCATGGGTGGGGCGGGGGGGGGGAGATGGGAGAGACCCTCCCATGAGAAGAAAACATTCCAGGCTGGCTTATTAAGCAGTTTCTTATTCTCTTAAACCAGATGAAAGACCCAGAGGGAGGGCTGTTGCTTCTCGTGTTAAGAGACGTGGATATTTAAAAAAAAACAGAGAGAACCATTTGCGTCGTCGGATGAAAAGGGTTGGCACGGAAAAACGGCAAAAAAAGAAAGAGAAGGGAGGGAAAGGAGAATAGGTCTCTCCTGCGGCGACACCTTCTCGACATCTTTCTTTTCAAGCTCTCTGTTCTCACAGAGAGAACCTGGATATTCCTACCGGAGGCAGAATATTCTCAGCCAAAATAGAAGCGAGAGAGAGGTTAGAGTAGTATTGAACAGCACGGTGGGTTATACATGATTATTTTAGGGGGTGGGAACAGTCAGGATTTGGCAACTTCGTCCATCTATTTAGGACATGCTTAGGAAGGAAATACCTATGGAAACACCTAGGTGTTTCCTTCCTAAACACCTGAGATGGGCAGTTGTCGCTGTTTAAAAGAATACGAGATGTCTCCTTGCGGGGTGTCAGCTGTTCCAAGCCAAGCTGCCCTTTTTGCAATTGACCGATGGGGTTTTTGTCAATGCCATGATGCCCGAGGATAGTCATGATGCTCCGTCACACGATCAACCAGGTGTTTACACCGAATTTGGCATTGTTGTTCACCTTCCCCAAGAACCTGGGATAGGCAGGAGGCTGATGTTTGATGGGGTTTAAGATTGCGGGATGTAAGCCGTTCCAAAGAAATCTGACTTTTGCCATTTATTATTTCATGATGAAGATGATGATTCAATGTCAGACTGTTACGTTCATATATGGTAGGGTGAGAGCCTTGTTCAGAAAAGAGAAACAAGGAGGGGAAGAAGTGAAGAATTCTTGAGCAGGAACTATTTATTATCTGCCTCTGCAACGCTCAAGCACAGCTGCATAATTTATGGAGGCTGAGATATTTATGTGGCCTTTCAATAAAGGTAAATATCCAGCAACATTTGTATACCACACATCTTAAGAGCTTGCAGGGGGGCGGGGGGGTTGGCTGCTAATTTTGTATGTCTAAAATAAAAATAAAGATGATAAAAAATTTTTTAAAAATGCCAGTGGGCGGATGAAGGTTTTATCCCGTGACAAAATTAATGATGACAACCCATCACAAACTGCACTTTCCTGGGTAAGCACGTCATAAAGAGGACGAGAGGGGAAAATAAAATATTAAGACAGTTAAGACACGCAACTGCATCGGCTTTTTAAATCACAAGGAAGCAGGAGAAATGCAGAAAGGATGAGAGAGAGAGGGAGGAATACAGAAAGAGAGAACGAAAGGCAGAGAAAGAAAGACAGACAGTGAAGAGAGAGAGAGAGAGAAAAGAGAGAGAGAAAGCAAGGAAGAAAGGATGCAAGGAAGAAAGGGAGGGAGAGAGAAAAAGAAAGGAAGGAAGGACGAAAAAGAAAGAAGAAATAAATAAATAAATAAATAAATAAATATAAGATTTCAGCATTAAGAGCTACCCGGTATTAAGTATAAATATAAGTAAGTATAATCTTTATTGTCATTGTACTTAAATACAACAAAATTGGTTATCCAAGGTATGTGTTAAGGGGAACACGAATTTCACACAAGTTTAATTTGATGCATATTCTTGGTGCTGGCAAGTATTGTCGACGCCGTAAAATATCTGATTGACTTCCCTAAAGCTACAAGAGGCCATCGTTTATCAAGTGGGTGGAGGACCCAGAAGGAGACGGTGGCCCAGTCCTTGCCCTCTTCTCACCCAACCGCAGAAGGTGATTCCTTCTGGGACCGACTCGGTCTCTAGCTTTTCCCCCGAGCAGATTTCCTCCAGGAAAATTTAAAACAAACAAAAACAGCCAGCTGAGTCACATGGCCACACAGACAGGAGACCCACCGATGATGGGTGGGCACCGGTGTGGATCATTCACAAGGAGGAGTTTACAAGGAGGAAACCTGGCTTGCTAAAAAGCCAACGTGGCTTGCTTCTTTGGGAAAGTCGGGTTGGAACAGTAGTTGGATCGGTGCCATGGCGCCTTCCTGAAATCAAATTAGGGTCCTTGAATCCTTCAATCAGCGTTTCCCCCACTCCCACCGATCTCGTTCTCCTTCCTTTAGGAAAAAGGAGAGTTGTCATTTTTAAAAGGCATTAGGAAAAGGCTCAAAATTTAGCGTCATCCAAGCAAGAAGAAGACACCATTCCCCGATGCGGCTGATGCAAGACCACAAGGTCTTGAAATCGGGGCCCGATCGTCTGCTCGAAACCCAACTCATTCGTCTCGACTGAGCCCCGGCATGTTTAGTACAGTGGATTTTCAGGCGGCAGAGACGTGGAGCATGTCTGAAGCCCTCCGATCTAATCAATCGTCCGCTTTTTGCATTCGAAACAGCCCCTGGCTGACATCCGCCTGAAGATAACTGTTTTACCACCTCTGTCATGCCTAATTAACAAGTCAGATGTACAATTTGGAAATTTTGCAATTAACCTGCTAAAATATTGCTGGAGGATGCTAATTGTTATGCCAGTTGCCATAAAGGCTCATTTGCATAACTTATGTGTGAAAAACAATTACCCGCCGAGCGCCGAACCAACGGATGGACGCGGCCCACAAACCGCTCCCAGCTACGATGAGAAGGCCACAAAAAACACTCCAGTATGGCCCAGCCCAAAAGAGAGACACACCAGACAGAGAGAGACAGAGACAGAGAGAGAGAGAGACAGAAACAGACAGAGAGGAGAGAGATATTTCCCCTCCTTATTGTATCCACTTCCACAGCATCTGTTTTGCAAAGCAATATTCATCAGAAAATCCCCAAATCAACAATTAGAAGCATATGTAGAAGCGTGGCGCGATTACGGCCTCTTTCTCATCCCACTGAAAACTCCTCCATTCTCATCCAGCGCAAATCCTGGGAAAAGCAGGGACAGAATTAAGCTTTGGCTTCTGCCATTCTTCCCGCGCTGCAAAGCTCGGCGTTCCCCGAAGCGACGGGATGCCCGGGGGCCGATCCTCGCTGCTCTGCTCCG
This sequence comes from Thamnophis elegans, assembly GCF_009769535.1. Taxonomy (NCBI): domain Eukaryota; kingdom Metazoa; phylum Chordata; class Lepidosauria; order Squamata; family Natricidae; genus Thamnophis; species Thamnophis elegans. The sequence goes on along the minus strand of NC_045556.1, from coordinate 35,331,883 downwards.
CCAGGCCCTCGCTGGAGGGCTAAGAGAGCAACTAGCAGTGCTATTCTCAATTGTTCTCTCTAGGAAAGGGGTTCCACAGAGGAGTTTACAAGGGGGAAAGCGAGGGGTGGTTATAGTACTTTTAAGTAGGCAACAGCAGGACAGTTAAAAGGCTGGAGCTCCCATGAGCTCCAGTCGGTTTGATTAGAGTTATTTCGAGGGAGTGAAGTCTCAGGAATATCATCATACCCTATTTGGATTTCCACCTTTTGACAAGGACCCTTTTGACTGATTCTGCGACTCCGTAGGTTTCCAGCTAGGGAGACCACAAGATTTTACCTAGGGCGTCTTCTAAGAGACCCTTGAGTCTACATCCAAAAGTGACGTTCGTTTGATCCACCCCCAACCCAATTTCATTGCTTCTGTTTTGCTCTCTTACACACCCATCTGCCCAGACATTTTAATCTACCAGGAGGAGAGGAGGAGGAGGAGGAGGAGAGAGGGGAGAGAGGAGGAGGAGATAAAGAAGAAGGAGAAGGGGAAGGGGAGGAAGAGGAAGAGAAGGAGAAGGAAAAGGAGAAGAGGAGGAGGAAGAGCAGGATATAAAGAAGGAGAGGAAGGGGGAGGAGGAGAAGAAGAAGGAGGGAGGACAGAGGAGGTGGGAGAAGGAGAGGAGGAGAAGAAATGTTGCAATAGTAGAGGAAGAGGAGGAGGAGGAAGAAGAAGAAGGAGGAGGGGGAGGGAGGAGGAGGAGGAGGAGAGGAGAAGAGAAGAAAGAAGAAAGCAGAAGAAGAAGACGAAGAAGAAGAAGAAGAGAAGAGAAGAAGAAGAAGAAGAAAGAAGAAGAAGAAGAGATTAAACATGGTTGTAGCAGAATGACAGAAGTCTGGGAGCGTTTGCAAACTACTTATCAAGGATCAGACGTTTGAATGTTCCTGGTCCAACTCTGACAGGGAAATGGTGGACCATCCCTGGGGGAACAACAGAAGTGCCAACTGGTAGAGACCTGAGCCCACTCCCTCTTTCTCCGTCCTAAGAAGGGCACCACACCTCCCAAAAATCTTGCCAGGAAAACGGTACCTTCCGGCAGGAGTCAAAATTAAATCCAACCTTCACAGATATTTTTTTTTTAAAAAAAGAGAAGAGGCAAGAAGCATCCTTTGCAAGGAAGATCGTCAAATATCCTAGAAGACCACGACAAGCCATTTCCATGGTGTTGCCAGCAAAATTGCATGGAGATGTCCACCAGTTTGCCCCCACCCCACCCAGTCAAGAGAGATGCCCCTCTAAATGTCCATCTCTCTGCTTCAACCCAGAAGCCAATCTTAAACATTCCGACGGGCTAAATGAACTGTTTGGAAAGAAGAGAATTTACAAACCCTCCCCGCTCGGGTGTTAGACCACACTTCCTATCAGCCCCAGCCAGCCTGGAAACCTGGATGATGGGGAACTATAGTTCCCTCCTAACGGCTGACAAGCACAGGTTCTTCGCTCTGCGAAAGGTTCAACCTTGAGCTACAGATATTTTCTTCTATTGGACACACACACAGACACACACACACACACACTGAAATAGGTCAAGTGACAACACGGCCAATTGTCAAGACAGGTGACACTACTACAAATGACAGGTACAAGGCTCCGCCAGCTATCTTGCCTTCTCTTCACGTGTGATAGACAAAAAAATAAAAAATACACCCGTTTTGTCTGCAGATGTTTAACGCAAAGGAGATTCTCCAGCAGTTTTCAGGAACAAAATTCAACACTAAAAAGGCTACGGGAAGAACCGTAAATGTGTCTTGCGCTCATCCTGCCTGAGCGAAATATTCAGGCAGAAATGTAACTTATCTAGGTGTTAAGGAAGAAATCTAATTTGTTGAGGAGCACCGGTAAATACATACAAAAATAGGATCCACTGAGTAAGTGGATCCTATTTATGTGGTTGCAGAAATGGAGAGAGAGGATCTTAATGGAGATGGCATCTTTCACCCCTTCCCCAAACGCGTTGGGGGTGGGGGAGGTGAGGATATGACACCACACCCCTACCTCCTGTTTACAACACAATCCTTCCAGCAGCTCCAAAAATGTCCCATAACCAATCCACCCCAAGAAAATAAAAATTAAGAGCTGGAAGAGAGACCTACAACAATAGAAAAAGAAAGGAAGAGGAGGAGAGGAAGGAAGGGAAGGAAGATAGAGGTGAGGAGAGGAAGATGGAATGGGGGGGAGAGAGAGAGAGAGAGAAGAGGAGAGAGGGAGGGGAGACGGTAGGAAAGAGGAAGAGAGAGTAGGGAGAGGTAAGGGTAGAAGGAAGGGAAAGGAGAGAGGAAGGAGAAGGTAGAGAAGGGAGGGAGGGAGAAAGAAAGGGAAAATATGGTGTCAAAACAGCAAGGGATGGCAAACTAAGCAATTCAAATGGTATGTTATAACCCTGTAAATAGAATGACAAATGTATAAGAACGACAAATGTAAAAAAAGAATAATACACTATGTGGCCTATAATTGTATATAGAGAACAAAAAATAAAAAAAACTTCTCAAACAAAATGTTCCACAACCCATTTTTGCACTCGGAGTGCACAGATAAATCTCCAAGAGGCCTCAGCGACTCTCAGAAAGAATACCAATAACCAGAGGACTGCAAGGGATATAAATCCGTCCATTCTCCGCCTTTCAGTCAGAACTGAAGAAGCTTCTCGGATGAGAAGCACAACCTCTTCAAGCCCCATAAAAAGTCCAGCGGCCGTTTGAAAAAAAGCATATTTGAGACAACCACGACTGGATAACTGAGAATCTCCATAGACATCCAGTTTTGCCTATTACACCAGGCGAGGAAGCAGGAGGTTCTGAGTTCAAGGGCCTTCTTAGCTATGAAAGCCAGCTGAGTGACTTTGAGCCAATCACAAGGAGATGGTGAGTTATAGTTTCTGCCTTAGGCACGAATTCTGGCTGGGTGACTTTGGGCCCAACCCGCCTCACAGGGTTGTTGTTGTGGGGAAAACAGAAAGAGAGAGGTGTGTTGGATATGTTCGCCACCTTGGTAATTTATAAAGATAAAAAATGCAGCTAAGGTAAAGCTAAAGGTTCCCCTGCACATCTGTGCCAGTCGTTCCCGACTCTAGGGGGTGGTGCTCATCTCCATTTCAAAGCCGAAGCACCAGGGCTTGTCCGAAAGACGTCTCCGTGGTCATGTGGCCGGCATGACTCAACGCCAAAGGCGCACAGAACGCTGTTTTCTTCCACCAAAGGTGGTTCCTATTTTTCTACTTGCATTTTTTAAGTGCTTTCGAACTGCTAGGTTGCAGAAGTTGGGACGAATCACGGGAGCTCATTCCGTTATGCAGTGCCAGGGATTCGAACCACCAAAACTGCCGACCCTTCTGATCAACAAGCTCAGCGTTTTTTAGCCCCTGAGCCACCGCCTCCCATCAAAAGGCAGGCTATAAATCGATTTTTTAGAAAATCCCTAAAATATAATACCGTTTTTTAAAGAGGGCGACACTTAAAATTCTGCACTCTCCCCCCCACCCCAGGCAAGCCGATGTGGCCCCCGCACGCCTCCTTCCCCCAAAATGTTTACGAGACAATTGAAAAGTTACCTAACAATCAGGGTGATTAAACAGCTGCTGTTATGATAATCAACCCGTCGGGAAAAAAAAATGATTGGTCTTAGCCCTAGCAACTACAATATTATTAGGTCTCCAGATTCTGAAAGGAAGACGTATTTCCTTTATTGAACCTCTCCGCCATAATCCTGGTAAACTGAAATTTAGTCCGTGTAATACACTGACACCCCAGAATTTATGTATATGCAGCCTATCATTTCACTCTCAGCCCGTTCGATTCTCGGAGTAAGCCACATTCAAAAAGGTCAAGAACGGAGCCAGTCGATACTCTTCCCAAGGAGCCTATTGATAACACGTCAGGGATCTAACAAGTGGGAAGCCGGTTAGGAACTAAATTCAAAACTAAATTCCCTTTCGCCAACCTAGGATGGAGGACAGCCCGACTCAAGGCTGGGGCCCGGCAAGGCCAAGCTGGTTGGAATCCGTGGGGAGCCGAGGTGGCGCAGTGGTTAGGGTGCAGTACTGCAGGCCACTTCAGCTGACGGTTATCTGCAGTTCGGCGGTTCTAATCTCATCAGCTCAAGGTTGACTCAGCTTTCCATCCTTCCGAGGTGGGTGAAATGAGGACCCAGACTGGGGGGGCAATATGCT
>NC_045556.1:35272688-35325188 GCF_009769535.1 Thamnophis elegans | reverse complement strand
GATAAAAGTGAATGTCAGGCTTGTTTCTGGAATGGCAGGTGGGATAATATCTCCTGCCTTCCCCCTGGGAGGTTTTTCTGCCCCGCTAGTCTAGCCTACCTTTCTTGATTTCCCGTTCCCCCTCAGAAAGGCGGGCTGACGCACCATCTGCTAAAGCCCACTCCCATCTCAAAAAAAGTTTTATTTCCTGGAGAAGATAAGAAGACATGGCTTGAAAGGCTGGGCCAGAAACAGGGGATGTCAACCTCGTGGCCCGCGGGCTGGATGCGACTGGCCTCACCTCCCCGCCGGGTTAGCAAAGAACCCCTGTCCTAAGACATCCTCAAGGGCCAAGTTTGCTCTCCTGGAGCTCTCCGTGGTGCTGAAATTTATTTCCCCCGCCTGGCTTCTTAGGAAAAATGGCCAGGTGGAATGGCTTCACACACATCATGTCAAGCCCAGTCTTTAGACTGCTGAAATTTGGTTGAACAAGCAATAAACGGCCCAGCACATCCCTCCCGCCAACGAACCAATTTCATCGCCTGGAAATCCGCTCGATATCAAAAGGGAGCCACTCCGTTCTGTGTTGCGCAGTTTTGTTCAGAAAAGTAGAATTTAGGCCCAGGAAGAAAAAAACAGGTGTTTTCTTTGTGGGAAGAGAAAAAAAAGCATGTTTCTTATTTTCGGGCGTTGTACCCTCCGGATAAAACAGGCCTTCTTCCATGAGCTTTAATCAGAAGTGGGCAATGTCTACATGCGCCTTGCTCTGGTACCCTTTCAGCAGGGGGAGACAAGTGAGATACAGAATAATAGAGTTGGAAGGGACCTTGGAGGTCTTCTAGTCCATCCTGCTGCTTGAACAGGAGACCTTATACCAGTGTTGGCAAAGCTTTTTGATGCCGAGGGGCCAAAATGGGGAGTGTGAGTGCATGTGTGCACTGGGAAAACGATTTTTCTGGGTTCTGGTGTGCCAGCTGGTCTTCGTTTATAAGATGATGTTGGGATAACCCCTTTGTCTGAAGTGGTGTAGAGTCCCCTGCTTGAGCAGGGGGTTGGACTAGAAGACCTCCAAGGTCCCTTCCAGCTCTATTCTGATTGATTTTGTCTTCATCCAGCCCTGGGGTGAAAAGAACGGGGGGGGGGGAGGTTGGGGGGGGGGAAACATGCAGGACAGCGTCTCTCTTTTCTCTCTGTCTGCTGCAGCCAGGCGAACACAAAGGTTCGTTTCCCATTAGATCAATAATATTCAGGGAAAGTCTCCTTAACTTGAAGGTTAAATAATCATAACAAGGCAAAGGCGAGGAAAAAGAAAGGAGAAGGTAGCCGCACGATGTTCCAGAAGCTTCTCTAGACCCTTCAATCAATTTTATTATATGCAAACCAAGAAAAACTGGGATAGGGGGGGGAAGGACGAGAGAGAGAGAGAGAGAGAGGGAGAGAAAATGCAGATATATACAAAGCTCCTCCTGATGGTAACACTCTCAATTTAGTGACAGGGAAATGGTTTCCTGCTGCCACTTAATCTCATTTCTTGCATAATGCCCTCTAATTAGCATATCAAAGTGAAATTATACTTCTAGGGCATTAGGCGATGGGGGGGAGAGAAATCTGTTCTAAGCTTCACAATAACAGTTCAGCAACAGCCAAGAAATCTTTCTCCCACACCCCTCCCAATATAAATACGTACATACATATATATACATACATACATTACACAACACACACAGCAAACCCATTTTGCATTGCAAAACTGCCCCATTTATCTATCCCTTCTCCCTCTAAACACTCTTTACCGCACACTGTTTTACTACTTTTCACCAAACAAAATGATAATTGCCCAAAGTTAGCAGCATCTGTAAAGGCCCGTGCAGAATCTTAATTTGGGAGAAAAGGGGGAGAGGAAAAAAAAACATAAAGAACAAAGAACAAACATACGAACAAAAAAAAAAACAAAAACACATCGGCAGAAGAGTTTTCTGCGGGGCCACAGGGCTCAGAATCGAAACGGCGGTGTTTTCTCAAAATTAAAAAATAAAGTCAAATAAACCAAACAAAGGGGGGAGGAATCTATTTAACACTCTTATATGATGCGCTCTCTCTCTCTCTTTTTCATTGTTTCTTTCTCCCTCCTTTCGATCTCTCTTTTTCATTTTTTCTCCTTCCCTATCCCTCTCTTATTTCTTTCTCCCTCCCTCCCTCTTTCTCATTCTCTTTCTCCCTCCCTATCTCTGTCTTATTTTTTTTCTCCTCCCTCTTTCTCATTCTTTCTCCCTCCCTCTTTCTCATCCTTTCTCCCTCCTCTCTATTTTATCTTTCTCCCTCCCTCTTTCTCATTCTTTCTCCCTCCCTCTTTCTCTATTTTCTTTCTCCCTCCCTCTTCTCATTCTTTCTCCCTCCCTATCTCTCCTATTTTCTCTTTCTCCCTCCCGCTTTCTCATTTTCTCCCTCCCTATCTCTTTCTTATTTTCTTTCTCCCTCCCTCCCTCCTTCTTTTCATTTTTCCCTCCCTATCTCTTTTCTCATTTCCCCCCCTCTCTCAAACACACACACACACACACACACACACACACACACGAAAGAACCCTGCCCCTCTCCTGCGGCTCAGAGGGCGCAACCACCTGCTGGATGAAGATTGACAGTATGAAAGAAGGACCGCCCACATTGGTTAGAAGCGGACAAAAGTTGGCAACGGATGGGAAAGGAACATACCCAACTACTCCAAAGTCATCCCAAACTAACCTATAGGAGTCATATCCCTGCTCTGCATTAAACATAGGTAGCTCTATGCCTGGTAAGCCAAGATTGGTACAAGATGGCGGGTAGATGTTAACAAGGACTGGGTAGGTTATGCGTGAACTGTAAAACCGGCATGCGTAGAATAAGTACTGCAGGAGTCAACACTGATCCTAAAGCCCAGGAATCCAGTAGACACAACACACACACACACACACACACACACAAAAGACCCTGCCCCTCTCTGCGGCTCAGAGGGCGCAACCACTGCTGGATGAAGATCGACAGTATGAAAGAAGAACCACCCACATTTGTTAGAAGCGGATAAAAATTGACAACGGATAATAAATAATAAATGCAGGATACAAATAAATAAATAAACAAAGTCTTTAAAAACCAGCTTAGAGGTCGGCTACAGCCTGGCTCCTTGATGTTCCTGACACCCCCAATACACCCCCCCCCACTGAAAGATGAAATTTTCAGAGACGGATCCTTTGGCCAAGCTAGTTATTTCTAAGAAAGGCCCTTTGTGAGTCTCCCCAAGCATCTGTTCTGATTCGCACATCCAGTTTCACTTTTTCTCTGCTGTCTGAGGGATACAAAGCAGGGGTGAAATTCAGCAGGTTCTGACCAGTTCTGGGAAACTGGTAGGAGAACTGATGAGTAGTTCGGAGAACCAGTAAATACCACCTCTGACTGGTCCCGTCCCCATCCATTATTTGTCTCATCGGAATTGAGATTTTGCAGTATCCTTCCCTTGGTGTGAGGAGGGAATGAAGATTTTGCAGTATCTTTCCCTTGGTGTGAGGAGGGAATGGAGATTTTGCAGTATCCTTCCCCTGGAGTGAGGAGTAAATGGGAAGTTTACAGTATCCTTCCCCTGGAATGGGGAGGGAATGGGAATTTATAGTAATCCTTCCCCTGGAGTGAGGAGGGAATGGAATTTTACAGTATCCTTTCCCTGGAAGGAGGAGGGAATGGGGATTTTCCTTCCTCTGCCATGCCCACCAAGCCACGCCCACAGAACCAATAGTAAAAAAGATTGAATCCCACCACTGATACAAAGGGCCAATCAGAGGAAACCAGAAACGGGACAAAAGATCAGCATGGCAAGGTTTTAAAGAGAGCACCGAGCAAGTTTTAGCCTGTCGCGGGCCAGTATCATGCAGTTTGCCAGTTCAAATCTCACCAGGCTCAAGCTTGACTCAGCCTTCCATCCTTCCAAGATGGGTAAAATGAGGACCCAGATTGTTAGGGGTGGGGGCAAGAGGCTGACTGTGTAAAGCGCTTAGAGAGGGCTGTGAAAGCACTGAAAAGCGGTATATAAGTCTATTGCTATCCTGAGCAGTGAACGCCATTCAAAGTGTCTGCTGGAGGAGCTGAGGGTGGAGGGGCGAAAGAGAAGACCCACACTCACATATTCATCTTCCGCCATCAATGCACAGAGACAACCTCATTTCCTAGCCCGATCCACAAGGGAGGGAAACAGGAGGAGCTACGAAGGCCCGTATTCACATCGTCTCTGGTTTCTTCCCAAACATTCAGATTTGCCCAGGCTCCAGAACCAAACTAACTATGTAGAGATAAACAATGCACGAGGAGGAAAAAGTCATCACGCAAAGTCCTTTCGGAAGTCACAAAGTTTGCATCCCGAACTAATTTTGTCTTTTGCAAAGAAAACACAACAAAAAACCGCACACACCAACACAACATCGGCAAATGCTTCCCTCCCAACCGACTCCCGACGCGGTTAAAACTAGAGATGAGACCATGTAACGGAGGTGGTCAAAAATTGACAAATCTGATTTTAAAAAAAATAAATAAAATCTACAGCACAGCAACTCAGATATCTCCCCAACACCGACTTTTAATTCATTCCTGATTAGATGCGAAAGAAGGCTGGCGCTAGAACTCAGCAGCGCATAAATAGACCCAAGGACGGCCTGTCGCCCCGCTTTAATATATTTTAAAATATGCGAGGCTGATTCTCAAGCCGAGCTGCGAATGAAGCCCCTCTTTCTTTTAAATAATAATAATAATAGTAGAAAAAAAGCAGAAGAGGGAAGAAGAGACCAGGAGTTGACAAGCTAGGTTGATGGCGAGGAGGGATAATCAAACGCATGTTCGTTTCGTATCTGCGACACAAGCGAGGGACTCTGGCCACACAACGGTCAGATCTTTGGCCATCAAGAAGGAGCCACACAAGAGGAAGGTGAGCTGCAGAAGAACCCTTTTGTGTACCGCGCACACACAACCAACACACCAGGACGGCACGTTTACACCAGATTCGCAACGGTGTTGTGCAACCCTGAGGTCAGTAGCTGATGGGGGGCTTGCGAGGCACAAATTCAACCAAGAAACCCCTTCAAACATTTTCAAAATAAGTCTTTAGACCTTTTGAGAAAAGGAATCAACAATTGGAAAGAGCAAATGTTTACATGTTTCCCCCCCTTCCTTCCTCATCAGGGAGAGAGAGAGAGAGACCTCGGGAGTCTATTCCTAAATTCAGACTGAATAATTTCTCTCTCTGCGAGGATTTTTTTTAGGGGGAAAAGAATCATAAGACTTGGGGGTATTTCAAAAGCACCCAATTTTGCTCCGTTCTTGAAACCTAACACACACACACAGAGACACCAGCGAGCCAGAATGATGACTATTCAGAACATACAGACGGACACGGGGAAAAAAAAGCCTCTTTAAAACCAGCTGCACAATATGTCACAGTCTATTTACTTTTAAACAGAGCGTTCCAACCATCGGTTTTTGTTTTAAAAACAGGCAACCTTCCAAAAAGCTCGTCTCTTTCGGTTGTTTTATTTTTACTGCCAAAAAGAGCCTCGTTTGCCAACACTGGTGTCGGCCTTAGTCGGCGGGCGTAGAGAGAGAGAAAGAGAGAGAGAGAGAAAAAAGAGGAAAACTTCCCATGCAGTCCGTTTCTTCTCTCGGAGGAATCGCCAGCAAAGATTTCCTTGGGGAGGGGGGGGTGATTTAGTCTCCCCCCCCCCCCCCCGTCCTCTGCAGAGAAGGAACAATTAAGGCTTGGCTGTGTCTGGCCAATACCAGAGGGGTCATGGAAACTGGCCCAATGAAGGGTTGGAGAAGAAGGATTTAAGCCTGGCGCTTCAAGAGTGAGCCGAATGGCGAGAAGAAGGTTAGGAATAAGTTGAGGGTTACTACCTATGGAAGACCCTGCAAAGTAGTTTAATTCCGTCCTTCGTTTTTTTCAGCCCAAGAAAACAGTCTGAATGCAGAAGAGGAACATGACAGTGGGGTTTCCCCCCCCCTTCTACATCTGGACATGAATTCCCAACAAGCCGAGTGGAGAAGGGGCCTCGGAGGTCTTCTAGTCCAACCCCCTGATCAAGCAGGAGAATCTATATATCATTTCAGACAAGGAGCTGTGCAGTATCTTCTTAAAAACTTCCAGGAACACCCACAACTTCGGGAAGCGAAACAAAAAAAAACCCTCAATTTTCCCAGAACAAAAATTGATTTTAAAAAAAAAAACACCTAGAAATAGACTGCAATTCCAGGCGCCTTTCTCCCTGCTTCTCCTCCTCCTCTGAAGTTCATTAATTTTTACAATCCTTCCAAGCCAATCCCCAGCTTCTAAAGTCTCACAAAGGCTACACAACTCTAGCAAGGCATTATGTATATTATTAGGACTTTCCAGTGAATTAAAGCCATTTAGACTTGCGCTAGCTTTCAATTAGCGGGTTGTGTCTTTTTTTTTTTTTTGTTGGCAGCTGTCATCTCAGAGGTGCTTAAAGGAGACAATGCCCAGCTTCCAGCTCAAGCTGGTGTGTTCAGAGGCACACACCAAACTCGTGCAAAAATGAAAAAGAAACTTCAGCGGCCGAGCGGGCAAGCTTCCTGCTGGATTTTGCGAAGAGCGTTCGTGAAACACACAAATGCTTTTCGGTCTGTTATAAGCGCGTGCCATTTCAGCCGAGGGAAGAGATGGAATGAAGAACAGGGGAAAGTCCTTAAAGAGGAGGAATGGAAGCCAAAGGAGGCACGCGGAAAAAGACACCACCACCATCCAGCAACGCGCAAAGGAGAGCCACTTAGAAGAGAATATCCTAATCGGAAAAATTCCAGCACTATAACAGCCCAAACCTATTATTATTATTATTATTATTATATACTTTATTCATGGAACATGAAACTCAAGTCAAGTGAACATCCAAAAATGCTTCACAAATACCATTGACTGGTGCGAACGGTTGATATGGGTTGCTGCCAGCGTCCTAGGCATCAACCAAGTACCTTCTTAAGATGTATGATGTTCCAAATAGCGCAGTTTTTTGCAGTTCCTCTGGTGTTATTGCAGGAAGCTGCAATTTGTTGGTGTATCTTATAAAATTATTATTATTGTTGTTGTAGAATAAACTTTTTCTTCTCAACAGATGTCATTTGGAACCAAGGTGCTAATTCGCAGGACAGAACAGATCTTCCCTTCCCTGCTAAGCTTCCAATATTTGGGTGGTGGGGGGAAATAAACACCTTTATAAAGGTAGGGCTTAGAAACTTTACCAAAAAAAAACCCCACATTGTTATGAACAGAGTCAAGGGTGCAAATTAAAATTCTGGAGCTTCCAACGAAGGGAACCTCTCCGCTTAACTCAAAGAGTTCTTGAACAGACAAATCCTCCATTTACAAAATATTGTATTTTTGGGAGAGTCTAGAAAATATGGGCTCCGTAGAACTCCTAAGGATTCCCAAATTAAACAGCATGTTTTTCAACTCAAGGCGACCCGCCATGTCAGATCCACCTGTGTCTAAATAAATAAATCTAAAATTACTCTTACAGGTGCCAATTAGTTTGCCGCCCCTCATATTTCCAACATTTACACTCCGTCTTGCTTTTGCATGCAGTTAAAAGCAGTCTCCTGTTATTTTATCAATAATCTCAAAAACTATTTTTTTCTTCTTGGGGGGTGGGGGCAGGGGGAAGAGGAAGGTGATTGCATAGGATGCAATAGACAGTAATGACTAGGTTCAACTGAGAAATAAAGAGAGTGAGAGAGAGAAGGAAGGAAGGAAGGAAGGAAGGAAGGAAGGAAGGAAGGAAAGAAGGAAAGGGAGGGAGGAAATATGGAGAATTTAGGAAGGAAGGAAAAAAGGGAAAAGGAAGGAAGGAAGGAGAAAGGGAGGGAAGAAATATGGAGAGTGAAGGAAGGAAAGAGAAAAGGAGGGAAGGAAAGAAGGAAGAGAAAGGGAGGGAGGAGATATGGAGAATATAGGAAGGGAGGGAGGGAAAAGGAAGGAAGGAGAAAAGGAGGGAGGGAAGGAAGGAGAAAAGGAGGGAGGGAAGGAAGGAAGGAAGGAAAGAAAGAAAGAAGGGGGAGAAAGGGAGGGAGGAACTATGGAGAATATAGGAAGGAAGGAAGGAAGGAAAGAAGGAAGGAAGGAAGGAGGGAAGGAGAGAAAGGGAGGAGGAAATATGGAGAATTTAGGAAGGAAGGAAAGAAGGGAAAAGGAAGGAAGGAAGGAAGGAAGGAGAAAGGGAGGGAGGAAATATGGAGAAGGAAGGAAGAAAAGAGAAAAGGAGGAAAGGAAAGAAGGGAGAGAAAGGGAGGGAGGAAATATGAGAATATAGGAAGGGAGGGAGAGAGGGAAAGGAAGGAGAAAAGGAGGGAGGGAAGGAAGGAAGGAGAAAAGGAGGGAGGGCGGGAAGGATGGAAGAAAAGAAGGAAAGAAGGAAGGGGGAGAAAGGGAGGGAGGAAATATGGAGAATATAGGAAGGAAGAAAGGAAGGAAGGAAAGAAAAAGGGAAGGAAGTTTAAAACCTGAGCAAGGGAAAGCAAAAAGGGAGATTTCTCTTACTCATGCAGAAGGAAGGAGAGAAAAGAAGAATAATCTCATGCAATACCAAGCATGCAAAAAATAACAACTTTCTAACTAAAGAGTGCTTCATCCTTGACGAGGGCCACCCACTCAAATAAACCTGTCAACCTGTCAATATTCCACAGAGGTGAGACGAGGCTTTCATTTTCCCCCACCATCCCCTTAAGGATATCAATACTCACATTCCCAAACTTTCTGAAATTGCTCAAGCCCCTTTCTGGGAAGTTTTCCCCCTTTGCTGCTTAAAAAGCGCCAACGTATCTCTCGGTTGGCATCGCCAGCTCCAGACGCTTCCTTTCCACCCAGCCGAGTTTTAAACCACTGGCAAAGGAGATATTCGGCGAGAGGGGGCCGAGTTAGACGGAATGTTTCTGGTGTAAATGACTCAGAGCCAAAAAAAAAAAAAAAAAGGAACAAGCAAAATGAGAGAAGGGAGTCGAATAGAAAAAGGAGGGTAAACATACCAGGGTCTAAAATACCCCAACCTTTTCATTTCCCCAGCTCCAAAAATTTGTAAGGTGGGCTTGGAAACACCAGCGTGCAATTCCCCACGTTCGGCTTGGAAAGGATCAGCTGGCATTACTGGCAGTAAATATATTGCCAGGGCAGAGACTGGAATTAGGAGAGAGGATGGATTCCTTTAGCACCAGTTGAAACATAAACGGGGACGTCACAGGATTTTTCACTGGCTCGGTTTCAATTCCAACCAGGATCCCTTTAGATCAATCTCCACCTTTTCTTTCCACTTGCCTCATCTATCTATCTATCTATCTATCTATCTATCTATCTATCTATCTATCTATCTATCTATCTACTACCTACTACCTACCTACCTACCTACCTACCTACCTACCTACCTACCTACCTACCTACCTCTATCTCCCCCCCAGCACACCACAATGCTAACTCGAGGCACAAGGTAATATACAAAGATGACAAAAGCTCCATTATCAGCACATAATGCACTGTATTAGAAAACAGTTTATCACTTCTCCGGGGTTTGATTTAAAGAGAAAACACAACAGGTAAAACTCGCAGAAAAATTAATATAGGCTTTGGCAAGCGTTCCCCGCATAGACGCTCCAGCAAAAAAATCAACACCGGCCCAGTATTTTTTCTGCTCAGTGGGTTTTCCCTAAAGACTTAAATGTTAGGCATTCTGCTCTTTGCTTTCTCCTCTTCCCTTAACATTTCACACATGCATGAATGCACCGACTTTCGTCACGCCGACCGAGACAACGCCAAACAAACCTGGAGTTACACCCTCCGAGAAGTTAATAGAATTTTTTTTTAAATACGCAAATAACACAGAGGTCCCCGCAGTAGTGTGGCTACTTCGCCCCTTAGAAGGAACAACTTATAACTGTTAAGAGTCCAAGACTCGGCAGTCGGAAGGATGAAAATATGGCTTCAAAACAAAGTTTACGGCAGACAGCTCCTGCTATGAAAACCTTTTTTTTCAACTCTTAAATTGGCCTGCAAATAAAATCTTGGTTTCTTGGCCTCCGCTTTATCAACCTTAGATTTTCAGACAAGAATCTTTTTACCCCCCATTCCCTATTGGGGGAGAGAGAGAGATCAAAACCGCCGGATTGAAAGCTCCCCCCCAGACAGGGTGATGAAATCGTTATTTTGATTCACCCCTTTGTAAAAAAATAAATAAATTGGGAGTTGATTCGTGCAGCCTCTAAAAGCATTTTGGAAAGAACCAGGAGTTTCCCCCCCCCTAGAAAATAAAATAAAAATCTGAAGCAGCCGAGAAATTGGGGGGGGGGGGGCAAGAGGTGCTTTTTGCAGCGAGGATCTTCTCACCCCGGCAAGCACAACAAATTAAAACACCAGAGGGGATCCGGCGAATTCCTAGCTCAGCCACCCTCTGTAATTGTAATTGGCTCCCCTGTTACTCCATCAGAAGGAGAAAGGGAGGTTAAGGAAGACGGGAGGAAAAAAGGAAGTCAGCTGAATCCGTGGTGCTTTGATAGAAACACAGGAGGGAGGAGACGATGACACACACTTCCATTTTTCACTGCATTTCGCAAACAGGTTCCCAGACAAAAAACCGGGCGTGAAAAGAAAGCCAGCAAAACCGAACGAATTCGCAAGGATGTCTCGGGGACCTAAAAGATCACCAAATCAAAGATGGCTGCGGCTAGAAGCACAGCTTTTCCCAGGGATGAGGCGGGGAGGGGAGAAAGTCACTGGCCCTGTTTATCCAGGGAAGGGAAGGGAGAGGGGGGAGGCAGAATGAGGGTACCAGAGCAGCCGAGGGGCCTAGGTTGTTTTTTTTTTTGCTTTTTATTTTTGCTTTTTGTTTTTGTTTGTTTCCCCCCCCCCCACAAAAAAAAAAGCCGGGTTGCTCTTCCTACCTGTTTTCTCTTTGATCTCACACAGGACACTGAACAAAGCGGGTTTCATCCTATGGCAATTGAGAGCGTGCTTTCTGCAAAGAGAGAGAGAGAGAGAGAAAAGGAAGGGGAAATAAGCACCCAGGATAAAGCGGAGGAAAGAGGCATTAGCCCAAGTGGAGGAGTGAAGAGGCCACCCTTTCTTGTCCTAAGACTTTGGGGCACAGGGTGTGTGTGTGTGTGTCTTTTTAAGTACAAGCGGGGGGGGCCCTTTCTGCCTTAAAAAGAGGCACTTGAAAGAGAGCTCCGTGGTGGGAGAAGTTCAAAGAAGAAAGCAGAAAAGGTGAGGGACACGGGGAGAGGCCGCTAGGAACGACTACCTAGAGTTGGTGGGGAGGGGGGTGTCTCTCAGCTCTCCCCCCATCACCAATCCCCAAATCCAAAGCCACTCCTGGAAAATATCCCCCCACCCCGGCCCTTTCTTGGGGAAAAATAAATCACAGCTTGTCAAGCCAACTCTTCATCGGCAATTGTGATTTATGGGAAGGGAAGGAACTTCTAGAGTTCAACGCCGGGCTTCTTCTTCGGCGGGGCAGCCTGGTGAAAAGGGTTTCTAAATAAATTAATTAATTAAATGCAACTGCCCCGCACTCCTCTCTCAAGTTCCTCGGCAGGCCAATGTTTACTTAGAGCACCAAAAAATAAATAAAGCCCCTCTGGGAAGGAGAGAAGTGGAAGAGCAGAGGCCGAAGTGACTGGGACAGGTTTTTTTTGAGAATAGCAAGAACCCAGCCAGACGGGCCTCCTCTCCCAGCCTCCCAGTTTTCTAAAGAAAACACACGAGTTTGGGGGAGGCCCAGGACCCAGAGGGAGGGAGGGAGGGAGGCCAGCAGGCTTAATTTTTTTTCCTCTCCTCGCCTCCCCCACCTCTTTGAAAGAGCTCTGAGCAGCCATGCTTATAACTCAACTCCAGGCACTCCGTCCATAAACTAATAAACACATTCTGAGATCATTTCAACAAACAGACAGACAGAATCTCACCCCAATCTTTGGACAAACTTTGGAGTTGCTGTCAATCCCCCCCCCCTTTGCTTGTTTTTTTTTTTTTTTTGCTTGATATTTGGGGCTAGGTTGCGATGTTTACTTTAGAGAGTGTCCACTTTTTTGCTTTTTCTTTTTTTTTTAAAGCGGGGAGATGCAACTCCTTCAACAATCCAAGGATTGGACTGCTGTTTAGGGGCCCCAGGCTGTTTATCCCTCGGCCTTCCTTGGTATGTCTAACTAGAAGATGCAGAAGGTGGGGGGGGGGTTATTCCCCATCTTTCAAGACCACAGGTTGGGTTATTTGGAAGGAAGGAAGGAAGGAAGGAGAAAGGAATGGGAAGGAAAGAAGGAGATAGGAAGAAAGGAGAAAGATAGGAATGGAAAGGAAAGAAGGAAGGAAAGAAGGAAGGAAGGAAGGAAGGAGAAGGGAAATGAGAGGAAGGAAGGAGATAGGAAAGGAAGGGAGGGAGATAAGAAAGGAAGGAAGGAGATGGGAAGGAAGGAAGGAGAGAGAGATAGGAAGGGAAGGAAGGAGATAGGAAAGGGAAGGGAGGGAAGGAGATAGGAAAGGGAAGGAAGGGAGATAGGAAGGAAGGTCGGTAGGAAGGAAATAGGAAAGTAAAGGAAGGAGATGGAAGAGAAAGAAAGGAAGGAGATGGGGGAGGGAAGGAAGGGAGATAGAATGGAAAGGGATGGAAAGAGAAGGAAGGAAGCTCTGCTTGGGGATTATGGATTTGGGAAGGGGATCAATCCTAAATACACACACACACACACCACTTCAACACAGCAACATAACAACTGGCACTCTGGAGGGGATGCTAATCTGGGGTTTCTTTGGTTCACTCGGGGAGGTGGGGGTGCTGGGGATGTTAGTTAGAAGATATTCCATCTTCTCCCCTCTGGCTTCTCCGGGCTGCCTTTAAGAGAAGCAGCTTTAAATCCCAGCAGGACATTTCCAGGGGGCAGGCAAACAACAAGCAAGCCAGCAGAGCAAATAAATAAATAGCTTAGCGGATCAACAGTGTGTCTGTCTGTCTGTCTGTCTGCACACACAAAACACAACGCCCCAGACAATCACGCACACACACCCCTCCCAATCCCCGCACCCTCAAACCCCTGGCTGGTTCAAAAAAAGGACCAACTTTGCTTGCGCCTCGTCCAGGCTCTGGTCGGTGATGGTCATGATTTGGTGCAGGATGTCGCCAATGTCTTGCTTGCGGCCGTCGCCGTCGGCGCCCTCGTGCCCGTGGGGAGGTGGCAGAGCCATGCCCCCTTGCACCGCGTGGCTGGCCAGGTTCACGCCGGCCAGCGTCTGCAGCATCCGCGTCTGCTCGTCCATGCTGCCCGGTGGCGAGCGATCCGCACTTTGGGGGAAGGAAGGGGAGGTGATGGAGGGAGGGAAGGAGGAAGGAAGGAAGGAAGGAAGAAAAGGAAGGAGAAGAAGGGGAGGGAGGGAGGAAAGAGAAAGGAAGGAAAGAGAAAGAAGAAAGGAAAGAGGAAGGAAGGAAAAGAAGGGGAGAAAGGAAGGAAGAGGAAGAAAGGAAGAAGAGAAAGGAAGAAGGGGAGAAAGGAAAGAGAAAGGAAGGAAAGAGAAAGAAGAAAGGAAAGAGGAAGGAAGGAAAAGAAGGGGAGAAAGGAAGGAAGAGGAAGAAAGGAGAGGAAGAAGGAAGGAGAGAAAGGAAGAAGGGAGAAAGGAAGGAAAGAAGGAAGAAGAAGGAAAGAGGAAGGAAGGAAAAGAAGGGGAAGGAAGGAAGAGGAAGAAAGGAAGAGGAAGGAAGGAGAAGAAGGGGAGGAAGGAAGGAAGAGAAAGGAGGGGAGAGGAAGGAAAACAAGGGGAGAAAGGAAGGAAGGGGAGAAGAAAAGGGAGAAAGGAAGGAAGGGAGAGAGAGCTGGAGAAGCGAGGGCTTTTTGTGGGGGGGGGAGAGATGCAAGCAAAAAAAAGCAGTTCCTTGGCTGGCAAGCGGGCAAAGCAACGCAGGTGAAAGTAAATCTCAGCCCCCGCAAAGCCAGGCGCAGTTCCCGCTGCCGCTGGGGGTGGAGGGGGGGGGGGGGAGAAAGAAGGACGGAAGAAACAAAACAAAAAGAAAAGAAAAACCGCGGGGGAGGGAATGAAAGAGAGCGCGCCGAAAAGCTAAATCCCCGAGCCTGACATCGCTCCGGCTGGCGGCGGATCCCTGGCGCTCTCTCTCTCTCGCCTTTTCGCCCCTTGGCTCGATCACTCGCCCTCTTCTCTTTTTTTAAGTTCCCAAAAGCTCCAGCGGCGATCGGGGGGGTGCCGAGCCTCTGCAGAAGCAGCCGCGGGGAGTAGTGCGGGGTGGGTGGGTGGGGGGCTGGCGGAGAGAGAGAGAGAAGAGGGGGGGGGTCCTCCTTGGCTTGTTGCTTTTTTTTTGTTTTAAAGTCGCACGGTTTTTTTTCTCCTCCTCCTCCTTCTTCCTTCTTCTTCCTCGGCCGGCGGAGCGGCTCTCGGGCTGGGGGCGCGTCGTTTCTGAGCTGGGGGCTTTTCTTTCCTCCCCTCCCCTTCTTCGGAAGGCAGAAGCGGTGGGAGCGGAGGGGGAAGGCTCGCAAGGATCCCCTCTTCAAGAAGCAAGAAGCCCTTCTCTGGATGTCGGTGCGAGTGTCTCTCTTTTTCCTCCCTCTCTTCTTTTTCTCCTCCCTTCCTCCGATTTCTTTCTTTCTTTCCCTTTTTTCCCCCTTGGAAACAAAGGAGGAAGGCAGAGGGGGGAGGAGGGGGCGGCCCCCCAAAAGCGAGACCCCCTCCCTTAAAAAAAAAAAAGAAGGAAAAGGTTTTTCAAATCCTGGGAAAGTTACGACGCCGAGCCTGGTCCAGGGTTTTCTCTTCTCCTTTGGGGACCAAAAACCGAGCAGCAGCGGGTATCTGAGCGGGCATCCCCGGCTCTCAAGATGGGCCGCATTTACAAGCGGAGAGGAGTCGCCTTCTCCCCCAGGGAAGGAGGGAGGAGAGCAGGGGGAAGAAGAGTCGTCCTTCGGGCAGAGAGGAGGAGGAGGAGGAGAAGAAGCGGCCAAAGCATCACCAGCGATCCCGGAGTCTCGGTCCCGGCGGGGTCAAAGGCTGAGAGAAAGAGAAGGCGGGCAGGAGGAAAAGTTTGAACTTTGGAACAAGGCGAGAGAAAGGAAACAAAAGAAAGAAAAAGAAAAGAAAAAAAAGGAAGAAAAAAAGGAAGAGAAAGAAAAAAGAAGGAAGGAGGAGAGGGAAGAGAGGAAGAGGAAAGAGAGGGAAAGGGGGGGAATGGGGGAAGAGAAAAAAAGGTGGGGGAAGAAAAATAATACAAATAATAATTACAAGCTTCCCCTTAAAAAAGAAAGGGAAAAAAAAGAGCAGCCGGCTGGAATGGATGGGTCCGGCCGCTGTGTGTGTGTGTGGGTGCGTGCGTGCGTGCGTGTTTTGTGTTGTTTGATCGCCGTTGTGAGCGATTGACAGGCTGCCAATGCCGTTCACTCAGCCTTGCCGACGTGTCGCCCGGCGAAGGAGGCAAAGCGGCGGCCAGGAGAACCACCGGAGGGGATGGGGAGCCCCGCCCCTTTCCGGAGCCCCGCCCACCCCTGACCACGCCACGCCCCCCGGGGGGAACCGGGTCTGATCGCAGCCAAAGGATGGCTACCAAGCCCCTTCCTCTCCTCGCCCCTTGTTTTCCCCCCACTAAACAGTTACGTTGGAAGGGAGCCTTCGAGGTCATTTAGTCCAACCCCATGCTCAGGCAGGAGAGCCTAGACTAGGGACTCGAATCCCCGACCTTTCTGATCTTAGCCACTGAGCCACCTACCCGGGCAGGTGGGGGCTGCTTTTGCCCCGGCTCCCCTGAGTAAGGAGGAAGCCTCGCCCGGTTAAAAAAAGTTGCCCCTCCCCCCCCACACACACCTGGTCCACCTAAGCCCCGCCCCTTACCTGTACCCCCAACCAGGAACTCCGCCCCGTCTCCCAAGAGGAGCCGCCAAGCTGCCACATCGCTCCTCCCGCCACAGGCTTATATGGCCCGGCTTCCACGGAAGCCGGCCTTTTTATACGGGACCACGCCCCACCACGCCCTCAGGCCACGCCTACCCGCCTGCCCTTCCTACCTGTAAGGACGATTTTCTCCCCCTGCCCCGCCCTTCGGAGCGGGCCACGCCCTCTGTTGGCTCCACCCCCTCCTCTCTCTCTCGCCCTACAACCCCGCCTGCTTTGTGGCTGGCTCCTCCCACTAGGCCCCGCGCGTCACCCTTTCAGCCCCGCCCTCTCGAGGGCGTGGCTTGGTTGCTTTTTTTTCCGAGAGGCTGTCTTGTTGCCAAGGGAGAGAGGGGGAGGAGCCATGTGGATCATGTGGCCAAAAGGAGGACAGGCCGGGCACGCTCTCCCCGCTACTAGGCCTTGAGGCGATTTATGCCCGACGGACATTTTCTCCCCTCCCGACCCTAACGGGCGCAGAGGCGCCCTCGTTACAAAGGCAAAAAAAAAGCCCGCCCGTGTTTCCCCCCTCAGAAGGAATCGGCGGCGGGGCAGGCAGCGGTGTCCGAGGGAGGTCACAAAGCCGCTTCCCGCCAATCTGAGGCTGGCCAGGATGGAGGGAGGCGGAGCCTTAGAGGACGTTCGCCCGGCCCCGCCCCAACTCCGCGGCGTGGCTCGCCATTGGCGCGTTCGAACGGGACACGTGACGCGGGGAGGCGGAGGGCGGCGCGGCGCGGTTGCCATAGCGACGGTCGGTGTCTAGGCGCAGCCGGCCTCCTGGCATCCTTAACACGCGTCCGCCCTGGCTGCGTTCCCACGACCTCCATCCGCCCAGGCTCCACCCGGGGGGAAACCTGGCAATTTGGCAGCCTCTCCGCCTCCCGTCTCAGCTTGCAACCCAGGCGCCTTGCCCACCCGCCGGGCCCCGCTTGGCTTCGTCGGGGAGGCTCTCGCATCGCTGCCAGGGCAGGGATGCCCTTTGCCAGGGATGCCCCTTCCGCACGACCCGGCTTGCATGGTTACAGGGCGTCAGAATTCAAACCCAGGACTTGGGGACGCCGCCTCGACGTCCAGGAGGACCCAACCCATCATCCCCTGCCTGGCAGCCATGCCAAGTGCTGCAAAAGGCACGTGAGACGCCCCGCTTGCTGCCTGCTGCTCCGAAGAAACGCTCCGATTTGGGGTTCAACCCACCCAGAAGAAGCCTTGGAAATGAACGCTGATCTTTAAAACTATTAAATTGAAAACTTGCCCAGGATCCCCTCCTGCATCTCCCATTCATCGGGAGTCCTTTGAGCGGCTACTCAGAGGCAATTAATTCCCTTCTGGCGCTAGACCCGTTTTTTAAATTGGGATTTAAGGCATTCAAAGACAAAAACCAACAACGCACAAGGCCATTTCGGAGCTGCCAACTTTGCCATCCAACTTGCCCATCCTTGGCATGGCTTCTTCCTTCATGTGCCATTGTGTATTTTAAAATAAATAATAAATAAATAAATTCCTGCTTCTGCCAGATGAAATTTATATCCCGGCAACTCTTTTAACAATGTGGCATGTTGGACTGTAGTTATTTATGGAAATATATATAAATAAATATATATTCAACGTTCTGTTTACCATTATTTATTAATGCCATATTTAAAAATATTACGGTTGGAAATTTATTCCAATGCGCATTAGTAAATTACGCTTGTAATTCCTAATGCATTTTTAATTATGAATTTATTCCTGCTTCCTTTTATTTATGGTCGCAAATGGTTGCAGGGCTGCATATATAATTGGAGACACACTTTCATTAAGTATTCTTGGACATCGCGTGTTACAAAATATTAAGGGGGAGAGGGGGGTTGTTTCAAACAGAATTATAGGGAGCAACAATTCTTTCATTACCTCTCGGTCTTCATTCATCAGCTGGCCAAGAAGCAGCAACAACACATCACGCAAACTTTTGTGTTCCTAGAACAGCTTTTCCCAATTGGGTATCACCGAGATGCAGTTTAAAGTCGGGAATTGCAGTTCTGTCACATAGAGAGCTCACCGGGTGGTAGAAAGGAATGATAGGTTTCTGAACAATTATACCATTCATTAAAAAATAAATAAACAGGTTACAGGTGGGTGTTTACATTATCATAGAGAATACCTTTCTAATGGAGGTAAAGTCTTCGGAACTTGATGGAGGGTTGAGTCTGTTGCAGATAGTCCTCACCTTACGACCAAAATGTCTGCTGGGAGCAAGACAAGTTGTTAAGTGAGTTTTGCCCCCATTTTACGAGCTTTCTTGCCCCAGTGGTGAAGTGAATTCACTGCAGTTGTTAAGTTAGTAACACGGTTGTTAAGTGAATCTTGCTTCCCCATTGACTTTGCTTGCCAGAAAGGAGAAATCTAACAAAATGAAATTCAAGGGTGAAAAGATTCTACATTTAGGCAAGAAAAACGAAATGCACAGGAACAGTATAGGTGTTACCTTGCTCAATAGTAGTGACTGTGAGAGGGATCTTGGAGTCCTAGTGGACAACCATTTAAATAGGAGCCAGCCGTGTGCAGCAGCTGCCTAAAAAGCCAACACAGTTCTAGGCTGCATCAACAGAGGGATGGAATCAAGATCACATGAAGGGTTAATCCCACCTTATAAGGCCTTGGGAAGGCCACACTTGGAATAGTTTATCCAGTTTTGGTCGCCACGATGTAGAAAAGATGTAGGGACTCTAGAAAGTGTGCAGAGAAGAGCAACAAGGATGATTAGGGGACTGGAGACTAAAGCATATGAAGAATGATTGGAGGAACTGGATAGGTCTAGTTTAATGAATAGAGGGACTAGGGGAGACAGGATAGCAGTCTTCCAATATCTCTGGGGTTGCCACAAAGAGGAGGGGGACAACCTATTCTCCAGAGCACCAGAAGGCAGGACAAGAAACAATGGATGGAAACTAACCAAGGAGAGAAGCAATCTGGAATTAAAGAGAAATTTCCTGAGGGAACAATTAATGGGAAGTTGTGGTGACTGGCCCAAAGTCACCCAGCCAAATTTCATGGCTAAGGCAGGGCTAGAGAATTCGTGGTTTTTATTTGTAGACGTAGTAGCTTAACTATGGAATCCAACTAGCTTTCATTGTTAACACTGTCCCACAACAGCAATCTTTTGAGGGGTGGAATGGGCAGAGAGAGAGAGAGAGGAACTGGCCCCAAGTCACCCAGGCTGGTTTTGATTCCTCTAAAGGCAGGGCTAGAATTCCCAGTCTCCTGCTTTCTAGCCTCATGCCTTAACCTAGCCTAGACCCAAACTAGCTACTACACTTGCAGTGCAGGAGGAGAAAAGGTGATGTTAGTTGCACAACCACTAAAACATTTACCTAGATACAGGTGAGAGGTACCTGGGAAAGTTTGCCAGGGAGTGGTGAGGCAAGCCTGAACTTTCAAACAAGTTTTAAAAATAAATTAAGTAACCAGCTTGCAACCGGAAGATTTGCTACTTGGAAGAAAAACTCTGGAGTTAACTTTCCTCCTGCGTTGTCCTTAAAGCCTCTGCAGAGCAGCTACAAGGAGGATAGAGATAGTCCCAACCCTTGAGGATTAATGGGTGGGGGGAGCAGGGGCGGAGGCGTTTATTTTATTTGCTGCTTATGCTTTTTCCCCCTTACCCCAGGGACGATTCACGGAGGGGCTGCCCAATAAAACCCCATTCTTAGCCATTAAAAACCTAGACAAAAAATTAGGAAGTTTCAATTGGTGTTTTTGTTTAAAGGCTCCAAGGGAGCTTTTCTCCTCCTCCTCCTTCAGATTCTCAAATGAAGTAGTAGTTTTGGTTATGAAGGGAGAGGGAGGAGAGAGAGTGAGGGAGGGCAAGGGGGAGAAAGGGGTGGACCTGAGTTAAAACTTCACAGGGCATATAGTACTATGCCGTATGGCTATGCCTACCTTTTTAAATCTGGAAGTGAGGACCT
The DNA here is from genome assembly GCF_009769535.1 of Thamnophis elegans. NCBI lineage: Eukaryota > Metazoa > Chordata > Lepidosauria > Squamata > Natricidae > Thamnophis > Thamnophis elegans. Next base: position 35,305,352 of record NC_045556.1, on the reverse strand, counting down.
GAGTGAAGACCTCAGTCTGAGAACTTTCTCCGTATAAGGGGGGAAGGGGAGAAAAAGGGAGAGAGAGAGAGAGATGTGACAGAGAGATGAAAGAGTGAGATGAAAGGTGTGTGTGTGTGTGTGTGAGAAAGAGAGAGATGGAAGAGAGAGAGAGGGAGAGAGAGAAAGAGGTGTGTGAGAGAGATGAGAGAGAAAGAGAGAGGTGTGTGTGTGAGAGAGAAAGAGAAAGAGATGAGAGAGAAAGAGATGAGAAAGATGAGAGAGAAAGAGAAGAGAGGTGAGTGAGAGAGAAAGAGATGAGAAAGAGAGAAGAGGTGTGTGTGTGAGTGTGAGAGAGAGAAAGAGATGAGAGAGAAAGAGAAGAGAGGTGTGTGAGAGACAGAGAAAAAAGAGATGAGAGAGAGAGAGATGAAAGAGGGAGCTAGAGAGGTGTGTGTGAGAGAGAGAAAGAGATGAGAGCAAAAGAGAGAGAGATGAAAGAGGTGTGTGTGTGTGTGTGTGTGTGAGAGAGAGAGAGAGATGGACATGAGAGAAAACTTCTACATATGAGGAACTGAGGGAAAATTAAATAGTAAATAATTTATAGATTTAAATGTAAGAGGCAAATACCTCAGATCTTGGTAAAGACATGGCTGTCTTTTGTTTCTCTCTGTGTTTTTGTTTTTAATGTGTTATTGTGTGTGTGTAAATGGACCTGAGTGAAGACTTCACAACATACAGTAGTTTTAGCTGATATCTATCCCTACTTCATGAGCATATGAGGACCTGAGTGAAGACTTCATGGTGGACAGTAATTTATCTTTAGTGGAGAGAGAGAGAGAGAAAGAGAGAGAGAGAGACGGACCTAAGTTAAGACTTCACAATGCAAAGTACTGCGGTTTATATCTATGCCTATCTATTTAGGCTGCATACGAGGACCTGAGTGAAGACTTCACAGCGCATAGAAGTTTATATCTTCAGAGTGGGCGGGGGGGGGGGGAGAGAGCGGGCTTGTTGGGAAAGAACCGGCATGGAGACCCCACTGCGAAGCAGAAATTTCTACCTCAGAAAGTACGAAGTGTGTGAATGTTTAGGTATTTGATTGTGTGTGTGTGTGTGTGTATATAGATGGAGATACATAAGTGAACAGCTCGTCATAGTACTGTAGCTTTTATCCGTCTTGATAATCTATACCAGAGAACCTGAGTGAAGCCCGCGTGGAAAAATAAATTCCTACACCCGAGGTGCTAAATGACTTCTTGCACAACACACACACACACATATGTTTGAATCCAAAGACACGGAGAGCATTAGGACCCGGCGGGCCTTTCCTGCCGCCGCCGCCTCTCCTAACGCAGGCGGCGCCTTTATGGCTGCCCCTCTGTTTTCACCCCCGCCCTCCGCGAAGCGCATGCGCACGCGCGCACATCCCGGCCGGCGGCCTCTGCTAGACTCTTTCCTCCCCCCCACCCGCGAGTTTCCGGCCAGTTCCGAATGGCGGCAGTAGTACTTCCGGGTCGTCGCGTCCGTGGCTGAACCCGGCGGCGTTGCCCGGGACTCCGTGAAGCGATACCCCCCCCCCCACGCCGGCACACACGCCCCACGCCTGAGGGGGGGGACACGGGGACGGTAACGACGGCGGCGCCCGCTCGGCCCGTAAGTCCAGATCGGGCCTCGCCTCCTCCTCCTGGACTCCAGGTCCCATGGTGCGTGGATCAGGGAGGAGGGAGGAGGATGGATCGCCCTTTTGGGGGAGTGGGGGATACTTGGGGAGGGGATTTGGGGGGAGGGGTGTAGAGGGGCCCCTATTTCCCCCCCACCTACCCATCCCCCACCACTACCCATCCTCCACTTAGCCATCTACCCATCCCCCATCTACCCATCCCCCACAACTACCCATCCCCCACAACTACCAGAGGGTCTCCATACCCCATTGGTCGTGTGGAGGGGGGGGCTGGTTGTAGCCATCCTTTCCTACCCATCCCAACTATAGCAAGCATGGGGAGGGTCTCTCTCTTTCCCCCCTTTCCCAAATCTTTCCCCCCTCCCCTTTTTGGATCATAAACCCTCGACCCCCATTCCCTCCCCTGCATGAGTCTCCCCCTCTTCCCATGCTGGTATAGGGACCTGGTGGCTCAGCGGCTAAGATGCTGGACGTCGATCAGAAAGGTCGACGGTTCGAATCCCTGGCGCCACGTAACGGAGGGAGCTCCCGTGACTTGTCCCAGCTTCTGCCAACCTAGCAGTTCGAAAGCACGTTAAAAAATGCAAGGAGAAAAATAGGGACCACCTTTGGTGGGAAGGGAACAGCGTTCCGTGCGCCTTCGGGCGTTGAGTCATGCCGGCCACATGATCACGCAGATGTCTTCCGACAGCGCTGGCTCTTGGGCTTTGAAACGGAGATGAACACCACCCCCTAGAGTCAGGAACGACTAGCACATATGTGCAAGGGGACCCTTTACTTTTTACCTTTCCCATACTGTCCCAAGAGGCAGCTGATTTCAACCCCCAGGCCAGCTGCAACCCTTTTTGACAATTTCTGGACTTCAGCTCCCAGAATTCCTGCTCCCTCCTTGTCACTGCAGGAATTCTGGGAGTTGAAGTCCACAGGTTGTCAAAAAGGGTTGCAGCTGGCCTAGACTCTCCTTTATTTGCAGGGATGGAAGGGAAGGTGGAGCACCTTATTCCAGACAGGGACTTTGACTCCCAAAACCTGACCCTTTCCACAGACATCCCAAGGCTGCCCTTTGACCCTGAGGGTCTCTGCCATGGCTTATTGGGTTAGGGTGAGGGTTAGGGTTAGAGTTAGGGTTAGGACAGTCCTGTCCCCTGCCTCTTTTTCCGCATCCCAAGAAAATGGGTTCATTCTTCCTCCCCTGTTCCTTGTTGTTGACTTCCCTGGGCCACTGTGATGCAAAATAAGTGAAAGGAGGAGGAGCCAATATGCTAATGTGTTGCTGTTGTTGTTTATTTGCAGTACCAGAAATGTCAACTGCTCAAACCCATTTTGCTGTCTCTCAAACCTTTCCCTAAGGCGACCCCATTATTTTACCCAGGGTTGGAGATTTGTATGCAAGAAGCATACGTTTTATCAAAACTTAAAAAGAGTCCGTGGCATCTCTTTTTTTTAAAAAAAAAAAATCAAATCCTCCCCTTCCCTAAATTGGAGCCTGGTTGGTTTCGAGTCCTGTTCACTTTGGGGGTGTGAATTGTGGCAGAAAAATGATCCTGCGACAAAACCCGGGATACTGGAGTCGCCTATTGATCTAATATTGATGTGAAATTGACGGGAAGTAGGGGAAACGCGTCGTTAAAAACCTGCTTTTCTTAAAATGCTTCCTTGTTTTTTCCTTATTTGGAATAGAGGATATTGATCTGATTCAGCCTTCCTCAATTTGGGACTCTCCAGCCCCACTTTGAAATATAGAATAACAGAGTTGGAAGGGACCTTGGAGGACTAGTCCAACCCCAGCCTAGGCAGGAAACCCTATACCATTTCAGACCAGTAGCTGTCCAGTCTCTTCTTAATAACTCCCAGTGTTGGAGCATTCACAACTTCTGGAGGCAACTTCTGTTCCACTGATTAATTGTTCTCACTGTCAGGAAATTTCTCCTCAATTCTAAGTTGCTTCTCACCTGGATTACTTTCCACCCATTGCTTCTCGTCCTGCCTTCAGATGCTTTGGAGAATAGCTTGACTCCCTCTTCTTTGAGGCAGCCCCAAAGAGAGATATTGGGACACTGTTATCATGTCACCCCTAATAGTTTTCATTGGGGTTTGGTATTTTTATTGGTTGTGAGTCATCTTTTAGTTGTCTAGAATCCTTTTTTTCTTTTTCTTTTTTATGTCTGAGTCGTTTTTCTGTTATTAATTGCAATCCACCAAGGGTTCTTAAGGAGGCTTTGAAATGGAGTTAAATATATTTTCTTAAAAAATGATGGTGAAGCATCCTAGCTAATTCAAATCTCTTCTCAGTCCATCCCATCACCCATAATAATTTAACGGTCTGTTTGTGGGTTTTGAGATCCACTTTTGTAGCTTTGGTTATTTCTAGAGTTTGAACAGCAGAAGTCGGTTTAAATGTTCTTACACCAAGTTCTCACCTTGCACTGTGATTGTGACTGGCTCGAGGCATGGCGTGAGTTTACCTGAGAGTACCTTCCCGTTATCCTTTATCCATCTTTAAAGTGAGCCAAAACCTGTCCTAGTTTCTGTTGTTTTGGAGGGCCGTAGAAGGCCCAGACAAGAATGGCTGGCTGAGGAATTAATTAAGTTAGTTAGTTTGTCAAACATGTCCAAGAGGTATAAGTATAAACATGGACATGAACACAGGAAATGGGGACAAATAAATGGGGACAGTCGGACAGGGACAGAAGGCACGCTGGTGCGCTTATGCACACCCCCTTTACGGATCTCTTAGGAATGGGGTGAGGTCCACAGTGGACAGCTTAAGGTTAAAGTTTTGGGGGGTTGAGGAAGTAACAACGGAGTCAGGTAGAACATTCCAGGCGTTGACCACTCTGTTGCCGAAGTCGTATTTCCTGCAATCGAGTTTGGAGCGCTTTACCTTGAGTTTGTATCTATTGTGTTATTGTGGTTGAAGCTGAAGTAGTCCTTGACAGGTAGGATGTTGTAGCAGACAATTTTGTGTGCTGTGCTTAGATCGTACAAAATTTCGAGCCTGGTGGCGTAAGGGATTCTATTGTGAGCAGATGAGCGGAGGACTCTTCCCGCGAAATACCTCTGGACTTCTTCGATCGTATTAATGTCCGATATACAGTGTGGATTCCAGGTGGACAAGCTGTATTCGAGGATTGGCCTGGCAAAGGCTTTGCATGCCCTAGTTAGCAGTACAGTGTTACCGGAGAAGAAGCTTCACAAAAGAAGGTGCGGAAGTCCAGAAAATCTTCAAATTGCCATGGCTGGAGACCCTGCTGTAGAAGGTGCTATACGCCTCTGGTAGTGAAACAGCCAAAATAATGGCAGATCAAATGGTTGGTGCAAATGCAAATCATGTTTGCCGCCATCCACGTTTCTGGGGATAGGATCCGATCGCCGTGATGTCACTCTGTCAACCGTTGCTGGTAGCCTCAGCGTAACATTGTTTTGTTCCATGGCTGTTGCTGAGAAACCATGGGCAAAGGTGGGATGGTAAGCAAAATAATTTCAAACCTGATTTCCTTTTTCCGCCCACATGTGTGTTTCTGGCCTTGAACTCTGAAGGAGGAGGAAGCTCGCCTGCTTTGAATAGGACAGAACGATGCGTGGGCTCCGTTTGCCTCCATTTAAACTCTTTTGCATGTCTTTCAGCTGGATCCGGGATGCTTCCACAGTTTTTTCAGTTCCACAGAGAGCAACAGCAATTGCACTCAGCTGTATATCCCGCTTCACGGTGCTTTTGCAGCCCTCTCTAAGCGGTTGACAGAGTCAGCCTCTGGACCCCAACAATCTGAGTCCTCATGTTACCCACCTCGGAAGGAGGGAAGGCTGAGTCAACCTGGAGCTGGTCAGGATCAAACTGCTGGCAATCGGCAGAATAAACCTGCAATATTGCATTCTGACCACTGCACCAGGCTGATAGATGGATGGATGGATGGATGGATGGATGGATGGATAGATAGGGATAGATAGATAGATAGATAGATAGATAGATAGATAGATAGACAGACAGACAGACAGACAGACAGACAGATAATAGAAGACAGACAGATCAATAGATAATAGAAAGAAAGATGGATGGATGGATGGATGGATGGATAGATAGATAGATAGATAGATAGATAGATAGATAGATAGATAGATAGATAGATAGATAGATAGATAGGGATGGATGGATAGATAGATATGGATGGATAGATAGACAGATACATAGATAATTGGATGGATGGATGGATAGATAGATAGGGATGGATAGAGGGATGGATGGATGGATAGATAGATAATAGAAGACAGACAGATCGATAGATAATAGAAAGATGGATGGATGGATGGATGGATGAATGGATAATAGAAGAGACAGACAGATAGATTGATAGATAATAGAAAGATAGATAGAGAGATAGAGAGAGAGATAATTGGATGGATGGATGGATGGATGGATAGATAGATAGATGATAGGGATGGATGGATAGATAGATATGGATGGATGGATAGATAGATAGCTAATTGGATGGATGGATAGATAGATAGATAGATAGATAGATAGGGATGGAAAGATGGATGGATGGATAGATAGGGATAGATAGATAGATAGATAGATAGATAATAGAAGACAGACAGATCGATAGATAATAGAAAGATGGATGGATGGATGGATGGATAATAGAAGAGACAGACAGATCGATAGATAATAGACAGAAAGAAAAGATAGATAGATAGATAGATAGATAGATAGATAGATAGATAGATAGGGATGGATAGATGGATGGATACATAGATAGATAATAGAATAGAATAGAAGCACTTAGGCTTATATCCCGCTTCACAGTGCTTTACAGCCCTAAGTGGTTTACAGAATCAGCCTCTCCCCCCCCCCCGCCCCCCAAACAATCTGGGTCCTCATTTTCCCCACCTTGGAAGGAGGGAAGGTTGAGTCAACCTGGTGACATTTGAACTGCCGAACTGCAGCTAGCAGTCAGCTGAAGTAGCCTGCAGCATTTGATCACTCCAGCTGTTGTCGTGTTTTTTTTCTCACCGATTATTATACATTTATCCGCTGTCAATAAGGCAAATCGGTTGTTTTTTATGGTAAGGATGCAACTTGTTCTTCACCAAAATCGAACTAGTTCGAGTTCGATCCTAGGTAGAGGCAGATGTAGGGTCTCCTGCTTGGGCAGGGGGTTGGACTAGATGACCTGCAAGGTCCCTTCCAACTCTAACAAGTCCTTTAAGCCTAAACTCAACCTGTGAAACCAGCCTGGATATCTAGGTTGAACCAGCCTGGATATCTAGTGCCCACCTAGTTTTTCACAGTTATGACCATTGCAGTGGTCATGTGATCCCCATGGCCACGTGACCAAAATTCAGAAGCTTGGCGACTGGCTCGTATTTATGACGGTTGCGCTGTCCCATGGGGAGGCGTGTGTCACGCGATCCCCTTTTTACGACCGTCCGACGAGCAAAATCAAGGGATCATGTCAACAACCCTTATTACTAGCTTAGCAACGGTAGCGATTCACTTAAGAACCGCAGGAAGAGAGGCCGTAAAACGGGGCAAACCTCTTCTTGCTTAGCAAGAGGCATTTGGGGTTCGACCTCAACGGTGGTCGTTAAGTCGAGGACCAGCTGCCGTTTGAAAGTTTACGGTGGATAGTTTCATTCTGCTCAACTGTTTGGCCAACTAGAATAGATCCATTAAATGTTCTTTTGTAAGAACAGAACTTGCCTCCAGAAGTTGTGAATGCCCCAACAGTGGAAGTCTTTAAGAAGATGTTGGATAGCCCTTTGTCTGAAACGGTATAGGGTTTCCTGCCTGGGCAGGGGGTTGGACTGGAAGACCTCCAAGGTCCCTTCCATTACACCCCTCAGACAGGGTCCGCAACTTGGGAGTCCTCCTGGACCCACAGCTGACTTTTGAACACCATTTATCAGCTGTGACCAGGGGGGCATTTGCCCAGGTTCGCCTGGTGCACCAGTTGCGCCCCTACCTGAACCGGGAGGCTCTCACAACAGTCACTCGTGCCCTTGTGACCTCTAGACTGGAATACTGCAACGTGCTCTACATGGGGCTGCCCTTGAGGAGTATTTGGCGACTTCAGCTAGTCCAGAATGCAGCCGCGTGAGCGATTGTGGGTGCACCTCGTTTCACCCACATAACACCTATCCTCCGCGAGCTGCACTGGCTACCTGTCGATCTCCGGATACGCTTCAAGGTGCTACTTGTCACTCATAAAGCCCTCCATGGTAGTGGATCTGGGTACTTGAGAGACCGCCTACTGCCAATTACCTCCACACGACCTATTAGATCTCACCGATTGGGCCTCCTCCGGGTTCCATCTGCGGGTCAATGCCGACTGGCGACCACGCGGAGGAGGGCCTTCTCGGTGGCAGCTCCGACCCTATGGAACGATCTCCCCGTGGAGATTCGTACCCTCACCACTCTCCAGACCTTCCGCACAGCCATCAGAACCTGGCTAGCCCGCCAGGCCTGGGGCTAAGATTGTACCCTCCCGAATGGTATGAATGTTGTGTTTTCTTTTAATTATGTGTTATCGTCTATGTAAAAGTCTGTTTCCCCTTTTTCCCTTTCGGATGTGAGCCGCCCTGAGTCCCCCCAGGGAAAAGGGTGGCATACAAATAAACTCCTGAATCCTGAATCTCTGCTATTGTATTATCGTACATCGTACAATAATACAATACAATATTGTATTATTGCTATTGTATTATTGTACAAATGTGGTGGCACAGCATAACATCGAAATCCGGTCCGTGTTAAAATCATAAAAGCCTGAAAGAAGGAAGAGTGAGAGACTTCAAAATTGCAGCTGAATCAAAAAGAGAGAGAGAGAGAGGGAGAGAGATGCTGCATTTAATATTAAAAAAAACACCACCCCAAAATCAACAAACACACAATTCCCCCCTCCCGTTCCGAGCAATATTGGAATGAAAAATGGCATCGTTTTGTCATCTGCTCCAATTGATGTTCCACTCTCTTCGCGGTGACAGCCAAAAAGGCCCACAGGTGCCATATAAAGAGGTGACCAAGTTGTCATATTTCATTTAGGCGTCCCTCTGCAAAGGCATAATTACCTAATTAGGTTGTTAATTAGGAGATTAGCATTTCGCTCTATTGATAGAATGCTCTTTGCAGGCAGGAGTCGGGAAAACAGATTTGTTGGTCTAATTTATAAGTGTGGTGGTTTCTTCCCTTCCCCCCCTCTATCCCCCCCTCCCCCCAATACTTAATTGGCTTAAAATATTCAGGGAGAATAATTCTGCCTTCTCGGAGTGGGGAGTATTTTTTTCTTGAGACCCCGACGTTTAGGCATTGAAGCCATGGTGAAGCTGGTTGGCCTTCTCCAGTTGTCTGCCTGGAAGACACCCAAGTTGGAGAAGAAGGATAGAGCTGATTTGCTAAGATTTCTTTCATAAAAATATCTCCTTCTTCTCCTCTTTCACCTTCTCCCTCTTCCTCCTCTTTTTCTTCTCTACCACCATTATTTCTTCTTCTTTTTCTTCCCCCTTCTTCTCCCTTTTCTTCTTTCCCCTCCTCCTCTCCTCCCCCTCCTCCTCCTTCTCCTCTTTCACCTTCTCTCTCTCCCTGCTCCTCCTCTTCTTCTCCTCCTGCTCCTCCTCCTTCTCTACCACCATTATTTCTTCTTCTTCCCTCTCCTCTTTCACCTTCTCCCTCTCCTTCCTCCTCTTCCTCCTTCTCCTTCTTTTCTACCAGTATTATTCTTCTTCTTCCTCTTCTCCTCCTCCTCCTCATCCCCCCCTTCCAGACTGGAGAAGGATAAAGGTGATTTATTAGGATTCCTTTCATAATAACTTCTTCCTCTTTCTCCTTCTTCTTTCCTCATCTTCTTCCTCTTGCTCCTCCCGATGTGCCCAGCTCCAAGCATCCCTGCTTAATTTGCGAATCTATTTTTCCAGTGTTGATGTTTCTTCAGTTACCTCGAAAGGAGCCACCTTTCTCCTGTCACCTTTTGTCTCTCTTCTTGTGTCAAGTACCTGGGAATTGACACACCAATAGTCTTATGTCAATAGCAGAGAAAGCATCTTTTGTTTGAAAGAGCCATTGGTTTAGGAACAATGCAATCCAGCCCGGAAAAGGAGGCGGCTTTTGTTTTTTAAAAAAATTATCCTCCACTCTGCAGACTTCAGAAAACTGCAATTGACAAATTGTTGGTGTGTTCTTGCAAAAACTGTGATATCCCCCACCCCCCTTGTTGCTAACATCACACATCCCTCTAAAGCGGTGTCTGGGGGGGGGGGTATCTTCTTTTTTCCTCTTTAAGTTGCACCGAGACTCCATTCTTTATTGATGATTTGGGAGACACAGCTCACTCACGGTAATCATTTCTCGCTGGCTTTTGAACTCAAGAAACGACGGGCTGTAATTTTGAGAGAGCGTAAGGCAAATAGGGACGCAGTGGCTCAGGGGCTAAGATGCTGAGCTTGTCGATCAGAAAGGTCAGCAGTTTGGCAGTTCGAATCCCTAGTGCCACGTAATGGAGTAAGCTCCTGTGACTTATCCCAGCTTCTGCCGACCTAGCAGTTCGAAAGCACGTAAAAATGCAAGTAGAAAAATAGGAACCATCTTTGGTGGGAAGGGAACAGCTTTCCATGTGCCTTCGGTGTTGAGTCATGCTAGCCACATGACCACGGAGACGTCTTCGGACAGCGCTGGCTCTTCGGCTTTGAAATGGAGATGAACACCCTTAAGTCAGGAATGACTAGCACATTTGTGCGAGGGGAACCTTTACCTAATATTATTTACTTGCATATAGTGATATTCTTCCAACTTCTAATTTCTAGCTCTATTATTATCTAACCATTGTTAAAACAAACCCCATGTTAAGGAATAGTCTGTGTCTTCTTTGTCCTTTATCTGTAATGTTAACCTATCCATTTCCGCACAGCTGAACATTTTTTAAAATTATATTTCCATCCGTAGGAGTTTCCTCACTTTTCCAGTATTGTGCAAATGCAATTCTCAATGCTGTCAAAACATGTAATATTAAATATATGTTCCCTTGATCATATTTTTTTGGTACTGTGCCTAACAAAAATATTTCTGGCTTTAAATCTTAATGTATTGCTTTATCATTTTCTCTAATTCCTCTTAATTCCTATCATTTTGTCAAATTCCTTGTGTGTCCGATCACACTTAGCTGATAAAGAATTCAAATTCTATTCTACTCTACTCTATTCTACTATTCTATTCTACTCTATTCTACTATTCTATTCTATTCTACTATGCTATTTTATAATACTATTCTACCCTACCCTACCTTACCCTATTCTATTTCTTATTCTATTCTACTCTATTCTACTCTACTCTATTTATTCTACTATTCTATTCTACTCTACTCTATTCTACTATTCTATTCTACTCCACTCTATTCTACTATTCTATTCTACTCTATTCTACTATGCTATTCTATTATACTATTCTACTCTACCCTACCCTACCCTATTCTATTTCTTATTCTATTCTACTCTACTCTATTCTACTACTCTATTCTACTACTCTACTCTACTCTACTATTCTATTCCACTCCACTCTATTCTTCTATTCTACTCTACTCTATTCTACTATTCTACTCTAGTCTACTATGCTATTCTATTATACTATTCTACTCTACTCTACCCTACCCTATTCTATTTCTTACTCTATTCTACTCTACTCTACTCTATTTACTGTATTCTACTATTCTATTCTACTCGACCCTACGCTACTTTATTCTATTCTGTATGTATTTTTGTCCAATTTTTTTGCCTCTTCCATTTTAAACATCCATTCAAACAAACACATTTATTCCTCCCCCCCCCAAAAAAAAAAACCCTAACAGTTTTGAATTCAAAGAACCAGGTTGTGAGTCTTCCCTCTTCTCTGTCATCGTTTTTGCCCACTGTATCTCTAGCCAGAAGTCCTGGCACAGGAATAGTATATTTACAAACGGTAGTCCCTCTCCCACTCCCTTTTTTGCCCTTTGACTGGCATGCAGGTTGAAAGGATGCCAGTTGCAATGGGTTCCTAAGGAAGCCGGCATCCTTTCCAGGCCTCCCACTCAGGCCGTAAACGGTGTAAAGTCGGGGTTCAGTGCGCAGGAAGATGGAAATAAATATATAAGCGGGCCTTTGCACCTGCTGTTATCCTGTTGTTTAACTCCCCCGGCAGACATTAAATCATTTTCAAGCACAATAATAGTGTGGGAGGTAAATTAACTAACCATTAACCATCTTATAAATACACAATTAACATGCCAGCGTTTATGCGATGGCATGGATCGGGCAGAGGTAATTTTTGACTGGGAGTTGGCTTCTCCCGGTGCCCGTTCTTAAGTCTTTGAGGTGCTTCAAGCTGTGGAGGAGGAAGAGGAGGAGAAAAATGAGCCCCGGGGAAGCAAAAAATGCTTTCTTTTTCTTAGGACCATTGTCATTTTAAAAAACGAAAGAGCTTTTTGGCTCAGCATTTGACCTAGGATGACGTAGCCAAGAATGGCTTTTTATTAACTAACCAACTCAGCTAGCTGCTTGGCCGGAGTGCCCTGCTGTTGAATTGAAAAAGAACCTGGGCATTTTCAGGTCATTGTGCCAAAGCTTATGAAGAGCGGTACTTGTTAAGGCCAGGAGCTAATCCACTCTCGATTCCTAAATCGCGTTACGGATATGTTGCTGACGGAAGAGAATATTTATAGTTTTCGGTTGAACCGAGGGCTCCTGGGTGATCTTTTGAGCTTGGTGGTTTTCTTGCAGACGTTTCCTTACCCAACTTAGTAACATCATCAGTGATAGTAGGGAGGGGAGGACAATGACTGTGGGCTCAGCATATTAAATATACTAGCTGGATACCCCTACTCCGCTATGAAACTATATGATCAGGCTTGATAAATCGACACAGCTTGAAAATTAATGAGGTTACTATCGGCCTCTCATATCCCCTTCTCGCCTTCAGGCTTGCCCCACAGAGGCCTCTCCTATTTTATCCCCTTCTCTCCCATCAGTCTAACTCCTTAGCATCAGAGCGTTTTTCAGGTGGGGAGGGTGAGTAGAAGGTCTCAACTCCCAGCCCGCAGGCCGGATGAGTCACATGCTGGCAAGTCCACACTCAAGTGGCAGTTGGAACAGTTCTTTTCAGGTGGGGAGGGGGAGTACAACGTCTAGCTCTTTAGCATCAGAGCGTTTTTCAAGTGGGGAGGGGGGAGTAGAATGTCAACTCTCAGCCTGCAGGTCGGGTGAGTCACGTGCTGGCCATGCACATACCCAAGTGGCAGTTGGAACAGAGTTCTTTTCAGGTGGGGAGGGGGCATAGAACGTCTTAACTCCTTAGCATCAGAGCGTTTTTCAGGTGGGGAGGGGGGAGTAGAGTGTCTCAACTCTCAGCCTGCAGGTCGGATGAGTCACGTGCTGGCCATGCACATACCCAAGTGGCAGTTGGAACAGAGTTCTTTTCAGGTGGGGAGGGGGCATAGAACGTCTTAACTCCTTAGCATCAGAGCGTTTTTCAGGTGGGGAGGGGGGAGTAGAGTGTCTCAACTCTCAGCCTGCAGGTTGGATGAGTCACGTGCTGGCCACGCCCACACCCAAGTGGCAGTTGGAACTGCCGTGGTCATAAGTGTGAAAAATGGGTCACAAGTCCCTTTTCTCCAGCGTCTTTGTCACCTTGAACCGTCACTAAACAAGCTGTTGTAAGTCAACGGCCACTCGATCGGCATCATTTCCTAAGCTTGTCCTCTTCTGTCCGACAGGTAAAGAAGACGCTGGTCCAGCATGGCTCGGAGGAGATAGTAGGGGAAGGCAGCGGAACCTGGGTTAGGAGGATGGCTTTCTTGGATAACCCGGCTATTATCCTGGCTCACATCCGGCAGTCGCATGTGACCAGCGATGACACGGGGATGTGTGAAATGGTCCTCATTGACCACGATGTCGACCTGGAAAGATTCCATCCGGCTTCGGCCAACGGGGACGACAGCTCGGAAGTACCAAGCAGCAACGGCGAACCTCAGGGTTACGTGTACTCTCAGTCCGTGGACATTACTTCGAGCTGGGACTTCGGCATTCGAAGGCGTTCAAATACAGGTGATTTGGGGAGGGGGAATCTTGGGGGCTCTTCTTAGGAGGAAGCTGGGATATAAAGAGGGAAGCATCATAAGGTACTCTGGTCAACACAATCACATTCGCCAACAGAGCAATTTAGCAGGTAGAATAGAATAGAAAAGAACAGAACTAGGAATGGAATGGAATCAGAATAGAGTAGAATAGAATAGAATAGAATGGAATGGAACAAGGAAAGGAATAGAATAGAATAGAACTAGGAATGGAATCATAATAGAGTAGAATAGAACAGAACAGAACATGGAATGGAATCAGAATAGAATAGAATAGAACTTGGAATGGAATGGAATCAGAATAGAGGAGAATAGAATGGAATGGAATGGAACAAGGAAAGGAATAGAATAGAATAGAACTAGGAATGGAATCATAATAGAGTAGAATAGAATAGAATAGAACAGAACAAGGAATGGAACGGAATCAGAATAGAGTAGAATAGAATAGAACTAGGAATGGAATCATAATAGAGTAGAATAGAATAGAACAAAACAGAACAAGGAATGGAATGGAATCAGAATAGAGGAGAATAGAATAGAATATGGAATGGAATGGAATCACAATACAATAGAATAGAACAGAACTAGGAATGGAATGGAATCAGAGTAGAATAGAATAGAAGAATAGAATAGAACAGAACAAGGAATGGAATCAGAATAGAGTAGAATAGAACTTGGAATGGAATGGAATCAGAATAGAATAGAATAGAATAGAATAGAACAGAATAATAGAATAGAACAGAACAAGGAATTGAATGGAATCAGAATAGAGTAGAATAGAATAGAATATGGAATGGAATCACAATAGAATAGAACAGAACAGAACTAGGAATGGAATGGAATCAGAGTAGAATAGAATAGAATAGAATAGAATAGAATAGAAATTAGGGATGGAATGGAATGAAATCAGAATAGAATAGAATTCTTTATTGGCCAAGTGGAACACACAAGGAATTTGTCTTTGGTGCAGATGCTCTCAGTGTACATAAGGAGAATAAAATACATTCATCAGCCAAAAAGAGCCAAAAAACAGGCCGTTTTCAGGCCATTGTGGACAGCACCTTCTCACCAATGTAAATTACCTTCACAGCTAGCCCAGAATTGAGAAGCTGGTCACATACCAGATATTCTGGGACTCCGTTCCTACTACCTTCCATGCTATTGGGAAATCTTGTAGCTTCGTGGTCCATGATTGAAAAGAAGCCGAAAGGCAGAGATGGGAATGTTGAAAGTTGTCCCCATATTGGGCTGAATTTTGACGAGCCAGAATGGACTGTGCTGGGTTTCTTGACCTAAAATGGGACACCATTCCACCCTTCTCTAGGACGTCCTCGTTCATCTCACACCCCTTTCCCAAATTATACTGGGAACATGGTTGTTGTTAGTTGCAAAGTCGTGTCCAACCCATCGCGACCCATGGACAACATTCCTCCAGGCCTTCCTGTCCTCTACCATCCTTGAGTCCATTTAAGCTCACACCGGCTGCTTTGGTGACTCCATCCAGCCACCTCCTTCTCTGCCGTCCCCTTCTTCTTCTTTTGCCCTCCATCCTTCCCAGCATGAGGCTCTTCTCCAGGGAGTCCTTCCTTCTCATTAGGTGGCCAAAGCCTTTGAGTTTCCTCTTCAGGATCTGGCCTTCTAAAGAGCAGCCAGGGTTGATCTCCTCTAGGACTGACCGGTTGGATGGCCTTGCAGTCCAAGGGACTCAATGCAGGAGTCTTCTCCAGCACCAGAGTTCAAAGGCCTCCATTCTTTGGCGCTCAGCCTTCCTTATGGTCCAACCTTCACAGCCATCCGTTGCAACTGGGAAAACCATAGCCTTGACTAGACGCCCTTTCGTTGGCAGGGGGATGTCTCTGCTTTTTAGGATGCTGTCTAGATTAGCCATCGCTTTCCTCCCCAGGAGAAAGCCTCTTTTAATTTCTTGGCTGCCGTCCCCATCTGCGGTGATCTTTACTGGGAACATAGTCGACATTTTTATTTTGAAAAAAATCAAAACTATGACTCACTTAAGAGCCACCTTGCCAAACAAGAGAAACTCTGACCATGGGTATGAAAAATGGTCATCAGTTGCTTTTTTCAATGCCATTGTAACTTCGGTCACTATGTGTACTGTTTTAAGTTGGGGACTGCCTGTATGCCTGCTTTGTAAATCACTTGGTTTGGGGTTTTTTTAGCCTAGTTTGCCCAATAAAATTTCCAAGTCTTGACATGTCATTTTCTGGGAGTATGTACATTCAGAAAGGAATTCTTTTTTTTTATTATTTCTTTTTTTAAACCCGTCTTCCACTAGTTTATCCAACTGTACTTCTTTGTCTCCTGGGGAAAAAAAAATCTGACATTTAAAACAGAGAGAGAATTCCAAGTGGTGGGGAAGATACCCGTCTCCTGATTGCTGATATTTCACCTATTTGAGCGTGTACTGTTTTTGGATGCGGACTCGAAAATATGTAAAGAGGAAAAATGATATCCATTTTTTAAATAATAAAAAAAAAAGATTTGACTAATGTTGCGCAGATACAAATCATTTATTTTTACTACCTATAAACCGTTCCAGCCCAGGAAAGGAAAAGCTATGCTAATTTATATAGCGTTGACATTTTATAATTTTCATGATTTTTTTTTTAGATAAAAGATTTTATATTTAAAACTTTAATAGTCTAGTCTGAGTTCATTTATCTTTAATTTTTGAAAGGGGGAGAGTAATTCATAACAGTAATTTTATTCTTGTAATGTAATATTCACTTCAGTTCATTTGTGCATTAAAATTCCTTTAAGACCGTTATTAATGATTTATATAATGAAATGTCATATTAATCACAGAAGTTTTCACATTTTATTATTCTCTTCCATGTTAATACTATCTTTATGATCTCTATTAATGTTTTATATCCTCTAATTTCAATTATAAATCAAGAACATTTCCATGTTTTTGTTGGTATTTGCTTTTCAGAAGTGCCACCTTAAAAATTTTATTGCCCGCACACCCCACCCATAGATGTTGCAGCATAAAACATCTTTATTCATAGAAAGGTAGTTAATTATGTCTTTTGTTCGTAGCAAACTTTCGTTGACAAACTTAAACATTATAATATATATTTTTTCTTCTTCTCCTTTTTCTAAGCTCAGAGACTGGAGCGGCTCAGAAAAGAGAGGCAGAATCAGATCAAGTGCAAAAACGTGCAGTGGAAAGAGAGAAATGCCACCTGTTCTGGTAAAATACATATATATATATATAAATATATTATTTTATTCACCGTTTGTTTCCGGGCCAGTTTCATGCATGAAACCTGGTTAGTCTGTAAATTGTTGCATGATAAAGGAGAACCGTTGTGGAGATGGCTTGGGAAAAAGATGAATAACTAATGCCAGATAAGATTCCTTTAAACCTTTCAGACCTCAGAGACCACTGAATTCATAATTTTAAATCCCCGCAGACCACTAATATGATCTGCCTAATGACCGGTTGGGTGGGCGTGGCAGGAGGGCATGTGAGTGGGTAGGCGTGGCCAACTCGATGTCACTCATGTCAAGGGGTGCCATACCAGCCTCTACTCGCCATTCCCCTCCCAGCCCCTCCTCGCCTGCCTGCCTGGGCTCCTTAGGGCCCCAACAGGAAGCAGTTGCTGGAGCTAAGCAGCCCCCGGAGAAAGAGTTGGCAAAACAGCTCAGCTCAAATTGGATCTGACCGAGGAGGAGGCTCAGCAGAAGCACCTCTCTGAGGACTAGGAGCTTGGGCTTTCCAAGCAGAGGGAAGACCTGCGGGAGTGCAAGGCCAGGTGCCAGCGCCTGGAGGCTCAGCAGGCTGAGATGGTCAGCCCGTTCCAGGCCCTGATGCAGTCCCACTGGAACGAGGCCCTCCGGCTCTTTGTCACCAGCGGCTCTTCCCTCCAGCCTTCGCCCAAAGAATTGAATTGAATTGAATTTTATTATTTGTATGCCGCCCTTCTCCGGGAGGACTCAGGGTGGCGAACAATTCAAAAGGGGGAAAAGGGGAACATAAAAATGAAATACAAATAATAAAAATAAGCAACAGTCGCACAACCATACATGTCGAGAGGGGAGGGAACTCATCACCCCCAGGCCTGCCGGCAAAGCCAGGTTTTGACGGCTTTTCGGAAGGCCTGGAGAGAGGTGAGGGTCCGAATCCCTGCAGGGAATTCGTTCCAGAGGGCCGGAGCTGCCACAGAGAAGGCCCTCCCCCGGGTAATAGCCAGATGGCATTGGCTGGCAGATGGCACCCGGAGGAGGCCAGCCCTGTGAGATCTAATGGGTCTGTGGGAGGTAATTGGCAGCAGGCGGTCTCTCAAAGCCCCCCACCAGGAGGCTGAAGCAGACCCCAAGTGGGAATTTCTGCCCCCCACAAAAAGACCCCAAAGGAGGAGACTCTCTGCAGCAACACAAGCGTTCATTGCACGTATCCATCCCAGGGGCCATAGTTTGAGGACCCCTGATTTAGTGCCATATAAAAAAATACAAATCATTTTTCCGCGGACCACCCAAATTTTCCCATGGACCACCAATTGGTCACCGAAAATGTGAGCTGTCCTTCCACGGGTGCCACCCATCTGGACTTCAGCGTCCATCATCCCAAGCCAGCAGGCGAGATGATGGGACTTGTAGTCCAACACCCGTTTTTAACCGCACCCGTGGAATATTTTGGAGGAGGCCTGCTTCTGGTTTCTTCTCCTGATAGACCTCAATCCTTGGGGGCAGTGAAAGCTTTAGAGATCGACAGGAGGCTGCTGTCGTTTCCCCCCCCCCCCCCGCATTTTCCTGCAAGCGGTTCCATTTCAGATCCCATAAGGAGAGTGATCCCAAGCTTTGCAGCTGCTTTTGCTGTCCTAAGCTGCACTTTTGCTCCCCTAGCTGAGCTGCTAATCTGAACAGATTAGTTGTGTCCTCTTTGTTCAAGAATAGCAAAGGATATGTGGGTTTCGTTACGCGCCTTAGTTCCCTACGCACATTTCACCATTTCGTTTATTAAGCTGCTGTTCCTCCCGGAAGCGCAAAGCAGGACTGGCGAGAGAGAGAGATTCCTTTTTATTCCGAGAGAGATCCGTGCTCCGTTTCATCGCTTTAAAGTGCATCCCTTCGGTGAATACACAACGAGATTCCTTGCAGATCAGCTGATCCATTTGGGAATTGGCCTTCCCAGTGGACTCCTTCCACGGCAAATTCCCCCACTCCAACTTTTTCCTGTGTTTGCCCTTAACAAGTCAAGGAAATAATCAGTTCACTATTTATGAACTCTACTACTTGTTGTATTTTGCTCCGCTACATTATCAAGCCTTATCCCGCTTTATTTTGGGAAGTGCTCTGCTCACATTCTGTGGCTGTGAACACAGAAGCTGGGGAAAGCCTTCTCGCAAGACAAAATCAAACCAGTTTGTATGTAAATGGAGAGCAAACCCTCCCCACTCCCTTCTGGCACTGATGATGTTCCCTAGTCAGGTAATGAAATGCCTGCAGGGAAACAACCTAACGCAGAGAGCATTCATGGCCCCAAATCAAGTCCCGCCTTCTGATCCTTTGTGCCGTGTCATAGTTTTCCAGATCACCCCACAACACTTATCAGAGTTTGTTGCCGCAGTCACATCCAGAAAGCACACAGACAGGTAACTGATTCAGCAGGGTTCATTAACTCCTCTTTATATATAATATCACACACGAAGTAAATATACAATGCCAAAAGCAGGTTTTCTTCAAAAGCAGAAGCTTTTGGGGTCATTCTGTTGGCCATTGGCTCCTAAAAGTGTGTGCAACATGGAGTAACTGATTAGGGATTGGATAACTCACCAGGGACAGAGTCCGTATTACCTACCGTATTTTTCGGAGTATAAGACGCACCTTCCCCCCCCAAAAAAGAGGGTGAAAATCTGAGTTCGTCTTATACACTGAATACAGCATTTTTGGCCTCCCCGAAACCCTACCCCCTTTGTAAAAACGGATGTGCAGAGGGTTTGGGAGGCCTGCAAAGTGCAAAAAGTTTTTTTTTTTAATTTTTAATTTACCTCTTCAAAATCTTGGTGCATTTTATACTCTGAAAAATACGGTAACTGTAGCTAAATTCCAGTTCCCCATAGACTAGCTTTCCATTGGGGGTTTCAGCCTTGGGGGGGGGGGGGAGTGCCCAGCAGATGTTTTAATCTCAAAGGTGCTTTTTCAAAAGGCAACCGGACTTAAGTTTTTCCCTTGAGGAATTAGAATAACAAGAGTTGGAAGGGGCCTTGGAGGTCTTCTAGTCCAACCCCTGTCTAGGCAGGAAACCCTACAACACTTCAGACAACCAGTACTCCAACATCTTCTTCAAAATGTCCAGTGTTGGGGCTTTCACAACTTCTGGAGGCAAGTTGTCCCATTGATTAATTGTTCTCACTCTCAGGAAATTTCTCCTCAGTTCTAGGTGGCTTCTCTCCTTGATTAGTTTCCACCCGTTGCTACTTCTGCCTGCCTGCAGGTGTTTTGGAGAATAGCTTGACTCCCTCTTCTTTGAAGAGCCCCTCAAATACTGGAACTCTGCTAATATATCACCCCTAGTTCTTCTTTTCATCAAACTAGACAGATCCAGTTCTAGCAACTGTTCTTTATATGTTTTAGCCTCCAGTTGCATAAAATAGAATAGAATATTTTTCATTTTTTTCATTTTACTTTATGTGTATGCCGCCCTTTTCCCTGAAAGGGACTCAGGGCGGCTCACAACTCAAGGGAGGGGAAAAACAGACAAAGTTACAAAACATAAAGACCATACACAGTTAAAAAAGCACAACAATCATACCATTCGAAGTGGGGAATAGAATAGAATAGAATAGAATAGAATAAACAGAGTTGGAAGGGACCTTGGTGGTCTTCTAGTCCAACCCCCTGCCTGGGCAGGAAACCCTACACCACTTTAGACAAATGGCTATCCAACATCTTCTTGAAAATGTTCATTGTTGGAGCATTCACAACTTCTGGAGGCAAGTTCTGTTCCACTGGTTAATTGTTCTCACTGTCAGGAAATTCCTCCTAAGTTCTAAGTTGCTTCTCTCCTTGATTAGTTCCCACCCATTGCTGCTTCTCCTGCCCTCAGGTGCTTTGGGGAATAGCTTGACTCCCTCTCCTTTGAAGGTGCTTCGCTTCTTATCCAAGGAGCTTCTTCCCTTCTGACTTCTTGACCTCACATGGAAGAAGCGTCTTGGGTGAGAAGCTTCCTCGAGGGAAAACCGAGCCCTGTTGACTCTCGAGAAAGCACCTTTGAGACAACCGCGACTGAGAACCTCCGCGGCCATTCACACGTCGCCTTCTCCCTCTCTTTCTCTTGAACCCCAGCCGAGGAGCTAAGCCGCCTTTTTGAGAAGAAGAACTTCAGGGTGAAGCCTGCCCACGCGCCTCCGGAGAAGCCCTCCACCCTCTCGGTCCGGCTGGAGCAGTGTCCTTTGCAGTTGAATAATCCCTTCAACGAATACTCCAAATTCGATGGCAAGGTAAGCCAGAACAAGCTCTGTTTTCGGTTCTCTCTCCCCCCCCTTCATTGTTGCTTTGGGAAATAAAACGTTCCAATCCAAGCCCAGGAAGGATGGGAGGCCGAGTCAACCGCGAGCCTGGTGAGATTCGAACTGCCAAATTGCAGGCAGCTGGCGATCAGCAGAAGCAGCGTGCAGGACAGCACTCCTGCGCCACCGCGCCTCATCAACATTTTTTTTTTTTTTAGAAATTCTTTATTGAAAATTTTTACAAGTATTTCCCCTTCCCTCCCTCCACCCCAACCCTGCCCCTTCTCCAACCCTCCCTCCCCCCAACTTCCCAGAGCAAAATACAGGGTATAAACATTTAACAATCATACACTAACATAAGCTAACTATAACATCCTACCTCCCTCTTGTACTTTTAACTCCACTTTTATTAAGCTAAATTTAGATAAATTATAACATTCCTTGTTCATTCATAAACTAATTGAAATTTCTTAGTCCAATATTTATTTTCAATGTAATCAATCCATCTTCTCCATTCCAACTTGTATTTCTCATCTGAATAATCTTTCAAATATGCTGAGATTTTCGCCATCTCTGCCAAGTTTACTACTTTTAATGTCCATTCTTGAATTGTAGGCAATGCTTCCTTCTTTCAGCAATCTTGCTGCCGTTATTAAATTTGGAATCAAATTAGACTCTAGAACTATACAGTATGTAATTATAACTAGCAAAAACAACTGAGGAGTGAACTTCATCCTCTTGTTAAGAATATTTTGAATAATCCACCATATTTTTATCCAAAATGCTTTAACTTTTTTACAAATTCACCATCCATAATAATACATAGCATCAACACAATCACATCTCCAACATTTGACTTATAAGTTCGGATACATAGAAGCTCGTCAACAATTTTTGATTGAAACGAGAACAGGTTTTAACGCAGTCGTGACCCGAGCCAGTCCGCACATTCAGCTGTACTTAACTTACTTTTTAGGTTAATAGAAAGGAGGGTTTATTAGTCCCAGATGCACACTACGCGAAAGAGTAAGCCAAAGATGACTCAAACTCCTCATTGCATAGCTTAGTGGAGTTCAATTATCGCTTTGGAAGGGACCTTGACTCTGTTCTGATAAATATTGCCCGGGAAAATTCAGCAATGTAGTAGGCTTCATTGATAGGTATACGGTGGCTCAGTGGCCAAGATGCCACTGAGCCACTTGTTCATCAAAAAGGTCGGCGGTTCGAATCCCCAGCGCCGCGTAACAGAGTGAGCTCCCGTGACTCGTCCCATCTTCTGCCAACCTAGCCGTTCGAAAGCAGGTCAAAAATGCAAGTAGAAAAATAGGAACCACCTTTGGTGGGAAGGGAAAAGCGTTACGTGTGCCTTTGGGCGTTGAGTCATGCTGGCCACATGACCATGGAGACATCTTCGGACAGTGCTGTCTCTTGGGCTTTGAAACGGAGATGAGCATCGCCCCTTAGAGTCGGGAACGGCTAGTACATATGTGCAAGGGGAACCTTTACCTATTAGGCCTCGTGCACCCACGGCATGCACGATGGGTGCATCAAGATGCATCTTTATCGCTGCGTTTGGGGCGCTTTGAGGTAGTTGTTCTCCTCCCCCCCCCCCCCCCGGGCTGTTATTCAAAAGCAGCCATCATTCCACAAAAAAAATTCAGGGAAGGATCAACTTAACTACTGCCAGCTCACTTTCTCAAGTTTCAATCGCTCGCTCGCTCTGCCTTTCTCCCCATCAAAATAAAAATTAAACTGAGCCAGTTGAGAGCGGGAATGTTCCCCTGATCGTTAAAAGTTGTTTCTTTAAAAAAAAAAAAATAGAAGAAGAAGAAGAGAGAATCAAAGGCAGTGTTCCCAATCTGGGGGGAAAAAAGAGAGAGATTTCAAGAGTCACCCCAGCCTCTGGAGTAAATATATAATTAAGTAGGGATTCTTTTTTTTTAAAAAAAGCATGCTTAATTAGGCCCCCAAACTCCCCCCTCCCCTTCCCATAATAGACTTCCCCATCTCTTCCCAATTAGGCATTCCTTCCTCAAGAGACCCAACTGGTTCAGTTAATTATGCAAATCAGGCACGTTTCTATTCCCAGGCGAAGAATTTATGAATGTTTGCAAAAAAAAAAGAAAAGAAACCCAAACCAAAAAAAAAAAAACCCCTTCAAGTCTTCCCTATATATATATATATATATATATATATATATATATATATATATATATATATATATATATATATATATATATATATATATATATATCTTCCCTTTTATATATATATAAAAGGAATTCAAATTGTCGTATTTGAAACCCAGAAAAAATAAAGAGAGTTTTACAAGGAGGGAAAGAGTTCTTTAAAAATGTATTGATTTTATTTATTATTACGTTTTTTAATGTCAGCATAAGAATCTCAAAAGGGACGCGGTGGCTCAGGGGCTAAGACGCTGAGCTTGTCGATGAGAAAGGTCGCCAGTTTGGCGGTTTGAACCCCTAGCGCTGCGTAATGGAGTGAGCTCCCGTCACTCGTCCCAGCTTCTGCCAGCCTAGCAGTTCGAAAGCACGTCAAAAATGCAAGTAGGAAAATAGGAACCACCATTGGTGTGAAGGGAACAGCGTCCCATATGCCTTCGGCTTGGGTCACGTCGGCCACATGACCAAGGAGACGTCTTTGGACAGCGCTGGCTCTTCGGCTTTGAAACGGAGATAAACACCACCCCCTAGAGTCAGGAACGATTAGCACATATGTGTGAGGAGAACCTTTACCTTGTGGGTGTATGGATAATGGTTATCTTTTGAGAGCTGAATGCAAAATTTCATTTTAATGCATGGTGATTAGTGCACATTTAAAGTGGCAATAAAGTTTTTATTCTCCTCTATTCTACTCTACTCATTGTTCATTTTCACTTCTATACTCTATTAATTCTATTCTACTCTACTCTGTTCTTCTATTCTCCAAAAGATTTTGTGTCTTCAAAAATGCTTAATGGGTAGTGTGATGGCTACATTTTCAGCAGTTCGAAGTGCACTATTAAACCTCTCTTGCCTTATCCTAAATTGTCCCAAAGGCAAACCGGACTTCGTTTTTCCTTGAAGACGTTTCGCTTTTCATCCAAGAAGCTTCTTCAGTTCTTCATCTTCAAGGTGGGGTGGGGGGAAACTAGAGTCCAGTTGCCTTTTGAAAAAACACCTTTGGGAGAACCCGAATGGCTGAGAATCTTTCGTAGACCCTGAATTAATTTATCTTTTTCTGTCCATATTGGTTCATCCATGCAAAAGTTGCTCAGGTTGTGAAAACAATAGATAATCAAACATCCCGAAGCTTTTGAACTGGGGGGGGGAGGGGGGAAATGGCTGTGGTTGTTGGTTTTTTTTTTTAATTTTGGATTTGTTTTTTAAATCTCTGCCTTGCACTTCCGATAAACACAATAAAAATAAAACTTCCCTGCCATAATCGGATAACCTATTTCAGTTCTTTGAACCTGAGCCCATCGAATTTGAGGCTGGGGTGGGTGGGAGGGTCCCATGGACCCCTGTCTGAAAAAGAAACTCAACAATGATTTCTTTGTTAGCAACTGTTTTTAGCAAGGAGGCAGGGGGAAGGGATAATTCATGAGTACTAATTGCTTGGCTGTTAATTTTCATAAGTGTTGATAGAAGCAGTTCCTTAAATTAAACTTTGTTTAAAACGTATCAAGGGAAATATTCAAGCAATGTCGGGCCTGAAGTGAAAATTAATATGAATGCTGTGGCAATTAACACGTACTGGTTAATAGCTTTTAGCAGCATTTTGGGAGGGTAGACGTTAAATACATTTTTCGCATGCTGCTCTTGTACCAGTTGTGTTCCACATTTACGTCTGGATAATTATGAACAAATGTGGGTTTTTTTTCCCCCTCCCACACAATTGTGGGTACTAAATAGCTTTCCAAAAAAAGAAGAAAAAAAAAACAGAACCGCATCCACAGCAGATAAAAGATGGGGAAAGGAAATAGACTGCGGTGTCGCTGATTAAAAATATGTCTGAGATAATGGTTTGATATTAAAAATCAGGTATATACAAATTAGAGGTTTTAATTTCCATTTTCCATAATGAAGTATTTCTAGCCTGAACAGGTGTATCCAAATTAACATCTGCATAGGTTCTTCAGTGCTTCCCCCCTCTTTTTTTAAAAAAGGAAATTGTATACTGCCACCCGATTAAATGCATCAAAATTTTTGATTTTTAGAAACACCTAAAAAAAAGAGAGAGAGAGATAATTGTTGCATTTTTGTTTTGAGTTCTAGTTCTTCCCCCCCCCCCCTTGCTCGCTCTCAAAATACATGTAAATTATGATGTTGTTCCACATACAAGCATGAGTGATTTCCTCTTGTACCTTTTTAAGTGCTAAAGGGAGATTACTCTCTCTTAAAACAAGGGGGGAAATGAGCAAAGCATTAAAAATTAGAAACAAAAACAGCAGCCTGACTCAAGTCTCTTTCAAATTCTTTGAAATCTGTGAAGAGAAATGGCATTGTCCAGGTCATCTGTTACGTGTTTTGTTTTGTTTTTTGGTCTGGAAAAATTTAAATGTAACCTTGCACATACAGATCAGCGTATTCCTATTCTGAATTTTGCACCTTGAGATTTTAACATTAAGGCTACGGGCCTCAGGATGAAGGCTCCTGATTTAACTCTGGGATTATTTTCTTCCCCACCTCCATCTCAGAGGTGGGTTCCTATCGGTTCGCACCAGTTCGGTAGAACCGATTCGTCAAATCTACCGAACTGGTTAGAAGAGGTTCCACCAATGGACCCGGAAAGCAGGCCACACCTACAGAAGAGGTTCCAAAAAATTTTGAAACCCACCACTGCTCCATCTCCTTTCTTATTATCACCTTACTTCTGGAAAGATTCTCTAAAGCAAGAATTCTTAACATTGTCCTCCCCTTTTGAGAGTCCCGTACGAAACCCATAAAGAGTGTCATCAAATCCCAAAAGTAAAATACGACAATATGGAGGAATATCTGCAAAAGGAATAAATTGTTCTCTGATGCAGATAACAATATTTTTTTTGAAAAGAGCAAATATGTAATACACTAATATACTTGCTTCCTTACTCATCCATTAAATCTATTACAAAACAATTTCAGGTGGAGGTTAGTGAAAATAAAATTAGAATACTTTCTCCCCCACCCCCCAATCCAAGTTTACAGTTGCCCCTGAAACCTATCACAGCTAAGAATTCCTGCTGTAATGCTGCTATTTTGTGCTGTTTTGTCATGCTTTGCTATTGGTGTTTTTGCTGGATCAGCAAAACAAGAAGACAGACAGACAGGCAGATAAAGGAGGATATTATACAGATTGATATAGGACAGTTTCCTCTTTAAATATCTAGTGACACGAATCTAATTCCTGCTGAGTTCTGGAAAGGATGTTTTGCCACCTCAAGTTATTTATAAACAATAATGAAGGCAGGATAATAAATAAACAGTTTAAATTAGATAACCCTTTTTGTCTTCAACTCCGTTTGTTTTATGCAATTTGGGTTGATGAAATAAGAAATAAAAACCCTAACCTGCAGCTCGGAAACCCAAGCAATGCCGCTTTTTAATCCGTACTGCGGGGAAAAACACACACACACAAAACTAGTTCTCTTCCAGAAATCTGTGGAGTTTGCCACATGTGTGTTTGGGCCACAGAGGGATCAATTATATGAAGAGAAGGAAAGTTGCGAACCTGGGCTTTAGCGTGCAGCCACTCATTGATTTTTAAATGCAATGAGTCCAGCAGAGAGCTAATTAAAATATTTCTGGCTGCAGACTGTTTCTTAAGCTTGTGCACGCGCGCAGGGGGCGCTTGCTGTAATTCAGCCGGGCCGTTTCATGACTTAGTTGATTGTACAGGAAGTTGCCTGTCCAACTTTTACAGCTCTGGGGTAGAATGACAATAGTCCCATCTCATGTTGGATTAGAATTTTGGCAGGGCAGGTACCACAGGGCGAAATTTAAACATGCCCCAGGTTGGACATAAACATCAGAGATGGAAGGGACTTTGGATGTCTTCTAGTCCAACCTCCAGCTCAGGCAGGAAACCCTATATCATTGCAGACAAATAGTGGAATGGAATGGAATGAAAAGAATGGAATAGAATAGAATAGAATAGAATAACAGAGTTGAAGGGACCTTGAAGGTCTTCTAGTCCAACCCCCTACTGAGGCAGGAAACCCTATACCACTCCAGACAAATGGTTATCCAACATCTTCTTTAAAACTTCCAGTGTTGGGGGCATTCACAACTTCTGGAGGCAAGTTGTCCCGCCGATTGATTCTTCTAACTATCAGGAAATTCCTCCTTAGTTCTAAGTTGCTTCTCTCCTTGATTAGTTTCCACCCATTGCTTCTTCTCCTGCCTTTAGGTGCTTTGGAGAATAGCTTGACCCCCTCTTCTTTGTTGCATCCCCTGAAATATTGGAACATTGCTATCATATAACCCTTAGTCCTTTTTTTTCCCACTACCCTATCCATATCTTTGGGCAGTCCTGTGCATTTTACAGCTTCTGGTCCACATCTGAGTTCATTCTCCGTTGAAAATAACACGAGTATAGACCCAGGCGCACTTTTCAGAATAGCCGAGTTGGGACTTTGGATATCATCTAGTCCAACCCCCTGATCAAGCCTCTACCATTCCGGACAAATGGCTGGTCCAGTCTCTTCTTGAAAGCCTCCAGCGATGGAACCACCCACAAATTTCTGGAGGCAAGTTGTTCCACTGATTAATTGACATCACCGGCAGGAAATTTGTCCTAGGCTGGTTCTCAGGCGCGCCTGCAAACAAACTCTGGTTTGTCGCAACCTGTCAAGTAGAGTATTTTTTACTACTCCACACCTGGCTTGTTGTTGTTTCCATTACTGCCTTTTTTTTTCCGAATTTTTTTTATTTTTTATTCTCTTACATACAATTATAGGTATACATTCACGTAGTCATTCTTCTTTGCCATTCTTATACATTTGTTATTCCATTTAAAAGGTTATAATATATAGTTTGAGTTGCTTTGTTTACCATCCCTTCCGCCTGTTGTAACACCACCTTATTTTCCCTTTCTTTTCTCCCTCCTTCCTTCTCTACTTCCTTCCTTCCTCCTCTCCTTCCCCTTCCTACCCTCTCTCCTTCTCTTTCTCTCCCTTCCACCCTCCTCTCCTTGCCTCTTTCTTCTTCCCTTGCCTCTTCTCCACTCTTCCTCTTCCCTTCCTACTATCTCTCCTTCTCTTTCTCTCTCTTCCACCCTCCTCTCCTTCTCTTTCTCTCCCTTCCACCCTCCTCTCCTTCTCTTTCTCTCCCTTCCACCCTCCTCTCCTTCTCTTTCTTTCCCTTCCACCCTCCTCTCCTTCTCTTTCTCTCCCTTCCACCCACCTCTCCTTGCCTCTTTCTTCTTCCCTTGCCTCTCCTCCACTCTTCCTCTTCCTACTATCTCTCCTTCTCTTTCTCTCCCTTCCACCCTCCTCTCCTTTCCCTTTCTTCTTCCCTCCCTTCTCTACTTCCTTCCTCCTCTCCTTCTCCTTCCTTCTTCCCTTACCTCTTCCCTACTCCTACTCTCTCTCTTCCCCTTCCTACCCTCTCTCCTTCTCTTTTTCTCCCTTCCACCCTCCTCTCCTTACCTCTTTCTTCTTCCCTTACCTCTCCTCCACTCTTCCTCTTCCCTTCCTATTATCTCTCCTTCTCTTTCTCTCCCTTCCACCCTCCTCTCCTTTCCCTTCCTTCTTCTTGTTTCCATTACTGCCTTTGTGGCTCTCTGACTGCGTAGTTATCGCTTATATAATATAAATTGCCAGGAGCCAGAGAAGTTGGATCTACTTCGTGCGTGTCCAGCACTTCTCCAAACCAGGGTCTTTTCGGCCAATCTGTTGCAGCTGAATCTCAAAACCATCTTGATTAGGGTGATGTCCCCCCCGCCCTGCAAATAAAAGCCCGATTGCATCTGTCTCTTTTCCACCCCAAAAACAACAGCAACCATGCAAAGTGTGTTCCCCTTCCAGTTGAAGCCAGGATGTCTTGGGTGAGCATTTAGCTGCAATTCATTTTAATTGTCTTATGAAGTTAAAAAGTATTAGTGTCAAATAAAGATTCATCGCCGTGGGATGATTTAAAACCGGTCCTCCCGAAAGCAGGCATGTGTTTCAGCAGCTGTTTGTACAAGAGCTGTCTTTTTTTTTCCCCGACAGCAGTTAAAAAGTACAGTTGCGGTAATCAAATTGCAGTGCTAGCGTTCCTGAAGCTCGTGACAGATTGAATCACATCTATATGGATACGGATGAATGTGTGTGACATACATATATACACCATACGTACACACCGAGGGAAGGTGGAGTGAATATCAACGAGGCACCTGGGGAGCGGGAGAAGCCCTCCTTTTAAAATTGCTTCCTTTTAAAAAAATTTAGAATAACTAAATTATTCTATTAAATTTAGAATAGAATAGTTGGGAAAGAGTTGGAAGGGACTTTGGAGGTCTTCTAGTCCAACCCTAGACCACTTCAGACCAAGAGCTGGCCAGTCTCTATTCTTAATAGAATAGAATAGAATAGAATAGAATAGAATAACAGAGCTGGAAGGGGCCTTGGAGGTCTTCTCATCCAACCCACTGCCTAAGCAGGAAACCCTACACCACTTCAGACAAATGGCTATCCAACATCTTCTTAAAAACTTCCCGTGTTGGAGCATTCACAACTTCTGGAGGCAACTTCTGTTCCACTGATTCATTGTTCTCAAAGTCAGGAAATTTCTCCTTAGTTCGCGATTACTTTTCTCCTTGATGAGTTTCCACCCATTGCTTCTTTTCCTGCCCTGAGGTGCTTTGGAGAATAGTTTGACTCCCTCTTCTTTGTGGCAACTCCTGAGATATTGGAAGACTGCTATCATGTCTCCCCTAGTCCTTCTTTTCATTATACTAGAATAGAATAACAGAGTTAGAAGGGACCTTGGAAGTCTTCTAGTCCAACCCCCTGCTCAGGCAGGAAACCCTACACCACTTCAGACAAATGGTTATCCAACATCTTCTTAAAAACCTCCAGTGTTGGAGCATTCAGAACTTCTGGAGGCAAGGAGTACCACTGGTTAATTGTCCTCACTGTCAGGAAATTTCTCCTTAGTTCTAGGTTGCTTCTCTCCTTGATTAGTTTCCATCCAATGCTTCTTGTCCTGCCTTCAGATCCTTTGGAGAATAGTTTAACTCCCTCTTCTTTATGGCAGCCCCTGAGATATTGGAGCACTGCTATCATGTCACTCCTAGTCCTTCTTTTCATTAAACTACACATAGCCAGTTTATGAACATTCTGATTTGCTACGAAACCGAAATAAACCACCATCCCTTGACTGGACTTTTATCAATTCACAGCTGCGCGACATTGGCCCAAGGGACAGAAGAATTGGGTTGCAAGGCGTGTCGGTCCTCATTTATAACACAGGTTGTCCTCAGTGTACCACCACAGGTTCAGCCAGAATTTCTGTTGCCCAGCGAAACATTTGTTAAGTGAGCTTTTGCCCCATTTTTGCGACCTTCCTTGCTGCGGTGGTTAAGTGAAGCACTGCGGTTGTTAAGTTAGTCCCATGGTTTGTTAAAGGAAACCTGGCTTCCCCGTTGATTTGGCTTGTCAGAAGATCTCAAAGTGGGGACTCTGTAACCGTCGTAAATAGGAGTCGGTTGAATAGCATCTGGATTTTAATCACATGGACCCTGGAGATGCTGCAACGGTCATAATTGTGAGAAACGGGCGTCAGTCACATTTTGCAGTGCCGTTGAAACTTGGAAATGGCGACTAAATGAAGATCTTCCTGTACGGCAGAAAAAGAGACAGAATTTTAGTACTTGTTGTAAGGGGTAGTTTGGGGTTGTTCCTTTTATTGATGGTACTTTTATTGGTCCATAACTGGACCAAAGTTTCTGTCTGACAAATTATTTATTCTTTTTTTTTTTTAAAGCAACTTTTCCTTGTTGGACATAATGTGGGAGAAGAACAGGCATTGCCTGAGGGCGGAGTCAAGCAAGTAATCAGTCTAGAATTGTCACGTTCTCTCAAATGGTTTAAGTCGTAGCCTTCTTAAATTCCATTAACCTATCTAGTGCCAATTTAGTGCTGACCATGAATTGACTGGATTCTTGAATATATGCATGAGCAATAAGTCATCTTACCTGGAACTTGATGTGTGGTCCTTATTTTTCACGCCTGACACATTGTTCCTCGCCGCCAATGCCACATTTTTATTTTTACAAACGTATCAGTGTGTGAGCAGTGTGGTACCTGAGTATCATATGTTTCATACAAGACAATTAATATGAATCATATTGGTTTCATTTAACAAGCTTATATAATGCCAGTAGTAATACACACCTTTATATTACATTTTAATGTTGCATTGTTTAGTTATTCAATATTTCAATATGTTGTTTTTTTTATACCGATCACTCGATCTTAATTATCATACCTTTTAATATGAATAAAATATTATCAATCGGATTTGTAACATTTAACCAGTGGTGGGTTTCAAATTTTTTTAGAACCTCTTCTGTAGGTGTGGCCTGCTTTGTGGGAGTGGCTTGCTGGCCATGTGACTGGGTGGGCGTGGCCAACTTGTAAAATGTGGTGAAACTCACTTAACAACGCTCTTGCTTAGCAAGCAAAATGTTGGCTCAGAAACTCTGGCATTGAAGTGTGCAAGTGTTAAAGCTGTCAAGTTACAGGACCCTCGCACCCCTAACCCTTTATGGAAAAAACCCTCAAGGGTGTTCAAACTTGGCAACTTCAACTCCCAGAATTCCTCTTCCAGTCATGTTGGCTCAGGAACTCTGGCATTGAAGTGTGCAAGTCTTAAAGCTGTCAAGTTACAAGACCCTTGCACCCCTGACCCTTTAGAAAAAAAACCTCAAGGGTGTTCAAACTTGGTAGCTTTAAGACTTGTGGACTTCAACTCCCAGAATTCCTCCTCTCGCTCTTCATCTTGATGATGTGCGGACAGGGGAGGGAGCTGGAACCGGTTCTAAACAACACTGTAGATTTGTGGAACCTCTTCTAAAGAAGAGGTTAGAACTGGCAGGAACCCACCCCTGCATTTAACAAACTTATATAACTAATATTAATACCAACATTTACTTCACATTAAGATCTTCCGTTATTATCCACCAATGCCAAACTCCTTTAGTATTTTTTTTTTTTTGATGGACTGAATAATTGCATATACATTGAATTATTTTATCTCAGAGTTCAGAGCGCTGTGTCCCAGCTTCCGGTCCACAATCATAATCCTTACTCTGTCCTATTTTTGAAGGTTACAGCAAGGGGGGGGGATGCCTTTTTTGAGAAGGATTCAAGCAAAAGATGAGTAGCCAAGAAACTAGAACGGGTTAGGTGTGGCGGTAAAGGCATCCGCCTAAAAACAAGGAGACGGAGAGTCCTAGTCCCACCTTAGGTGGG
>NC_045556.1:35212688-35270188 GCF_009769535.1 Thamnophis elegans | reverse complement strand
CTTCTCTCCCTCCCTCTCTCTCCCCCCCCTCTCTGTCTTTTTTCTCTCTTTCAGTCTCTGTCTCTTTCTCTCTCGCTCTGTCTCTCTCTCACACATACAGTCTCTGTCTTTCTTGTCTCTGTCTCTCTCTCTCTGTCTTTCTCTTTTCTCCCTCCCTCTCTTTCTCTTGTCTCTTTCTCTCTCACTGTTTGTGTCTCTCTGACTTTCTCTTCTCTCTCTCCCTCTCTTTCTCTTGTATCTCTCTCTGTGTGTCTCTGTTTTGCTCTTTTTTTTTAACACGTTGGGGAAGGTTGCTCTAAATAATATGAATGGATTAATGACTTATCTTTGGTGTGTGTGGGGGTATATGTATGCGGTTTGCATAGGCTTCTCTCTCTCCCTCCCTCCCTCCCTCCCTCTCTCTCTTTCTCTCTCTCTCTCTCTCTCTCTCTCTCTCTCTCTCTCTCTCTCACACACACACACACACACACACACACACACACACACAGTGTGAAATATGCTCCTGGTTCAAGCAACCATCTCAGGATTTATTATTTAAAGGCAAAACGTTCAACCTCAAGTTCTAGAGTCACCCGGGACCCCTCCAAAGATTTGGGGTGCAGCAGCCGCAGAGATCCGTCTCAAAAGTGGCCACGTGGTAATTTTTTTTTTTTAAACGTGACAAAGAGGAGAAAATTATGAAAGGCCCAGGGAGTCATTATGGTCGCTGTTTTTAATTAACCAAATTGAATTTTAATGAAATTCGATTAATTCAATTTATTGGATTAATTTTTCGTCCCCCGTCCCACCCACTGCTTTGACCTGATCCTGGCGGGGTTTGAGGGAGGGGCTCTCTAAGCATGCCACTCAAGGAGAGGGTGCCCCCCTCCCCCACCAGGCTAATACAATACAATAGCAGAGTTGGAAGGGAGCTTGGAGGTCTTCTAGTCCAACCCCCTGCCTAGGCAGGAAACCCTATACCACTTCAGACAAATGGTTATTCAACATTTCTTAAAAACTTCCAGCTCAGACGAGGGCTCTGCATCAGAGGCAGAGAGGAAGCTAGACAGCAGTGAGGCAGAAGAACAGCTGGAGCCTGTTCCCAGTGTGAGCATGTGCAGAGCTATCAGAAGGAAAGAACGACTCAGAAATCAGGCTTGACTTAAGAGTAAAGCCACACCTTGGAGGTGATTGGCCCCTCCCAGAGGAAGCAAAAGAGGAACGAACATGGAGGGGGCTTTTGCAGGAATCCATTCGTTCATTCAGTCGCTTCAAGAGTGGAAAGTTCTGTTTGTGACTATAAGAGACTCTGTGCCACGTTTTGCCTTGCCCTGCCGTTTGGAAACTAGCTATCTTGCAGCACTCCAAACAAGATAAGGTTCGTGTGGATGAACATTCCTCTGAAAGACTCTTTGCCAAGTCTTGCGGACTGTGAATGAAAGGAATTCACAGTCGGGTAAATAAAAGGGGTTTTGTCAGAACCAAAACTTTGCTTCTTGCTTTCTAAGGAAGCCTGGGTCAGAACACTGTTTAGGCAGGAAACCCTGAAGGACCTCATCCCGTCAGCAAGCAGGAATAATTGCTTCTGCAGGCAGTATCCGGCCCAGGGGCCATAGTTTGAGGATCCCTGATTTAGTGCAAACTAAAAAAAAATGGAAACATTCAAAGATTTCTCTGCAGACCACCGAAATTTTCTCACGGACCCCCGGTTAGTGACCGCTGGTCTAGGGTCTCCATCTTGAGTAGGAGGTTGGACTAGAAGACCTCCAAGGTCCCTTCCAGCTCTTCTTATTCTGCTCTATCATCCCAAGTCATCATTACCCACCGGATGGGCATCCAACTTCCTGGCAGAGCTCTTAAATCGAAAGAATCCTCAACCCCGCATTTGCCCTCCTCTCCTCTCCCTTAAAATGAATTTTCTCAGGGTGCCACCAATGAGTTAACCACGTGGCCCCCGCGGACAGGCAGCCCGTACCTCACATACCCATATCCAGATGCACATCTGTTAATAAAAACAACCAGTTGGTTACTTTTACTGACATCCTGTGATTTATAAGTAGGCTTGCGAGATTAATTTTTCTTTTGGTGGAAAAAAAAAGAAAGAAAGAAATTCAGCCTGTCATTTTTCACCCCCGGAATCATATTGTCATTAGACATAATCTCCCTATTGTAAGGCGAAACCTGAACAAATAAATGGTTTTGCTAGCTCCTCTCCCTGTTCTTTTCATTACTTTTTAATTCTTTCTGGCAGCATATTTCTTGAATAAATAGCAAGGGGGGGTGTCGTGGGAACCCACCCCATTAATTATTATCATCTCCGCGGGAAAGCTCCAGAAGTTGCAGGATTTTTTTTCTCTCTCTCTCTCTCTTTCTCTCTCTCGTTTTCTTTTTTTTTTCTTTTTTTACTTGTAAAAATACGGCAGTCGGATTTCCAATTTTGAGTTCTGGGACCATTTGGGGTTCTTGGTCAGCATAAATGATAAACGACAACCTAAAGATGGAGCTTCCTTTAAATCTTCCAGGTCGCGGCATTAATATAGATTAAGTTCTGTTTTCTTCTCGCTGTTTGAAGTTAAGCTGTCAGTCATCTTTCAAAGGGGGCCCTAAGAAACCGAGGAAGATAAATTTGTGAAAGTAGACTTTTAACGTGCGGGTTTCGTGCCAAAAGAAATCCCATGGCAGGCAATTTTACAGATTTTACTTTAACCGTGTGTGTGTGTTTGTGTGTGTTTGTGTGTGTTTGTGCGAGTGTGTGTGCGGTCTCATTTAGAATATGTCCTTCCAGTAACTCTGTCAGAGTTCGTTGCAGAAATCACATCCAGAAAGCACACACAGATAACTGATTCAGCAGGATAAACTTCTTTATATACACAACTAGGTAGAAACCCGTTCTCCGTTACAAAACTATGTGATCAGGCTATGTGGAGCTGGCTCCATTGATCCTCTCCTATCCCCTTCTCTCCCTCAGTCTAACTCCTTAGCATCAGAGCATTTTTCAGGTGGGGAGGGGGAGTAGAACGTCTCAACTCGCAGCCCACAGGTCGGATGAGTCACACGCTGGCCACGCCCATGCCCACGCCCAAGTGGCAGTTGGAACAGAGTTCTTTTCAGATGGGGAGGGGGAGTAGAACATCTATCTCCTTAGCATCAGAGCATTTTTCAGGTGGGGAGGGGGAGTAGAATGTCTAAACTCCCAGCCCGCAGGTCGGATGAGTCACGCGCTGGCCACGCCCATGCCCAAGTGGCAGTTGTAACAGAGTTCTTTTCAGGGGGGAGGGGGAGCAGAATGTTAGGATCTTCTTAGCATCAGAGCATGTTAATAATAATATAAGAAATACTAATGATCTGATGGTCATTTCGAAAAATACTTTCTTAGCGAGCGCCTAGAAGCCAAGAGGAACATACATGCCAAATTTCAAGTTTGTAGGCTTTATGGAGATTTTGTGATGATGCGTGAGTGGTATTTTGCTTTGAGCCGGTCAGGATCAAACACCTGGCAGAGTGGGCAGAGTTAGCCTGCAGTACTGCATTCTCACGACTGTGCCACCTTGGCTTTGATAGATAGATGGAGAGATGAATATAGACAAAAAGATAGACACTAGGGAGTGGTGCTCATCTCCGTTTCAAAGCCGAAGAGCCAACGCTGTCCTAAGACGTTCTCCGTGGTCATGTACATGGCATGACTCAACCCTGAAGGCGCACGGAACGCTGTTCCCTTCCCACCAAAGGTGGTTCCTATTTTTCTACTTGCATTTTTATGTGCTTTTGAACTGCTAGGTTGGCAGAAGCTGGGACGAGTCACGGGAGCTCACTCCGTTAGGCGGCGCTAAGGATTCGAACCGCCGAACTGCCGACCTTTCTGATCGACAAGCTCAGTGTCTTAGCTCCTGAGCCACTGCGTCCCTCACTTCCAACATATATAGGATTTGTTTACTTGTATCCTAAGCCAAGATCTCGGGACCGTTTCTTATTGTGTGTCTAGCAGGATCAAGCCCTTGATTTTTTTCACTGTCTCCTCCTTGAATGTGCGGTTGAGTTTTCAGAAGACTAAAATTGATGGATCCTCCTGTCCAGAAGTCTGGCTTCGGGGGTAGGGCTGCTGGGGGCGGGGGGGGGGGAAACTTCATGAAAAAGGTCAGTTCAATGAAAGACAGGGTTGAGGTGTGCGTAAAAAATGCTGCCCGGGAAAACTGTGGAGAGGACTTTCCGTCCATCGCTCATAAACACCAGAAACCCCGAGATCACCTGGTAAAGCTGAATAATGAGGCCTAGCCACCTTGAATCTCGGAAGAGGGTGGTATATAAATGACTGTATAAATCAAGAAATAATGGGGCGTTCAGAAGAGACAACAGAGGAGCCGTCTTTCACCCCCGGTGGGCTGTTAAACCCTGGAACCTGCCACCAGCATTTGGATTGATGGGCATCAGCGTGGACAACTCTGAAAGGGGAAAATTCGGCTGTTGGTGGAGAACAAGGCTATGGACGTCAGGAGCTCATCGTGACCCATACATTACTTCTAGTAGCAAAGGGTAATATGTCTCTGGGTGCCAGGAGCTCAGGAATATATATATATGTCAGTGCGAGGTCCTTCAAGCCAAAAGGAGTTCCAGCCAACGCCAGCATCCAGGATCTCTCATACTGCGAAAGTAAACTCCCCTGCCGCTTATCATTTGGGATATTTACAATATTTGAATGCCAAATCAGCCTCTGGTTCTCTCTCTCTCTCTACTGCTCGACTTTGTTAGTTTACTAATCTAATCCAAGCAGCTCATTTCTGAAGGATTTATTTATGAATGCCTTTTTTTTTTTTTTTTTTTTTTTTTTTTTTTTCTTTAAAAAAAAAAAAACACAAATATGTCATCATTTGTCAATCATTAAGACATTAAAGTACAATTTTTTTTTGTTGTGTGTATCCCTCCCTCCCTCCACCCCCCCACCCCCCCCTCCTCCTTCCCCCCCCCCCCGACTTCCCAGAACCCGTACACGGTATGGATTTTTAACTAACACAGTCTAAAATCTATTGAGAAAAAAGAAATAAAGAAATTAATGACATTCTAGATTGACCTTAGCTTCTTCTTACTGAACTGACTTTTAACAGTTTAAATCATTTCTGATCTTAAGCATAGGCTAACTGGAATTTCTTAGTCCCGTATTTATTTTGTATATAGTCAATCCATTTTTTCCAGTCTCGTTTATATCTCTCATTTGAATGATCTTTGAGATATGCCGATATTTTAGCCATTTCAGCTAAGTTTGTTACTTTCAATGTCCATTCTTGGATTGTAGGCAAGTCTTCCTTCTTCCAATATTGCGCCACCAACAGTCTTGCTGCAGTTATCAGGTGCAGAGTCAAGTTGGTCTCTACCACTGTAAAATCAGTACATATACCTAGTAAAAATAACTGAGGACTAAACTTTATCCTTCTTTTAAAAACATTTTGCATGACCCACCATATTTTTATCCAAAATGCCTTAACCTTTTGGCAGGTCCACCATATATGATAATATGTAGCATCGAGAGAACCACACCTCCAACATTTAGGCTGTACATTCGGATACATAGAAGCCAACTTTTTAGGATCTAAATGCCATCTATAGAACATCTTGTAAAAATTTTCTCTCAGATTTTGAGCTTGTGTAAATTTCACATTTCTTACCCAGATTCTTTCCCATGTATCCAACATTATTGGTTCCTCAATATTTTGAGCCCATTTTATCATACAATCTTTAACTAATTCTGTTTCCGAATCCATCTGTATTAATACATTATATATCCTCTTTATATGCATTAAGCTTTGATCTCTTATTTGTTTAAACAGATTATCCTCAACTTGAATAAAACCAATTTTTTGATCTATTTTCCACCTAGCCTGTAATTGCCCATACTGGAACCATGTTTGAACTACCTTCTCCTCTTTTAATACCTCTAAACATTTTAATTGTAATACCCCCCTTTCCGAGGTAAGAAGCTGTCTGTAAGTAATTCTGTCCTGTCTTTGTGCTGTATTCATATTTTCAATTGCGTGTCTAGGAATTGCCCACATGGGTATCTTGTCATTTAATTTATATTGATATTTCTTCCAGACCCGCAATAAAGCATTTCTTAAAATATGACTTTTAAAGGTCTTATCCAATTTTTTGTTGAATAACAGGTAAGCATGCCAACCAAATACCAGATCGTGTCCCTCAATGTTCAATATTCTATCATTGGTTAAATGAATCCAATCACTAATTGCAGATAATGCCACTGCATCATAATATAGTTTTAAATTAGGTAGTTTCAATCCTCCTCTCTCACGTACATCTTGCATTATTTTCATCTTTACCCTCGGCTTCTTTCCTGCCCACACAAATTTGTTGATACCCTTCTGCCATTCTAAAAGGTTCGCATCTTTTTTAAGTATAGGTAACATTTGGAAGAGAAATAAAAATTTTGGTAAAATGTTCATTTTCACTGCCGCTATCCTACCCAGCAAAGATAAGTGCAATTTCTCCCATTTTTTCATCTCTGTCTGTATGCTATGCCAAAGTGGTTCATAATTATACTTATATAATTTCCCATTTGAAGTTAAAATGTTAACTCCAAGATATTTGACTTTTTTAACTACCTCACATCCTAGCATCACTCCTAATTCTTCCTTTTGTTTAATATTCATATTTATAGCTAATATTTTGGTTTTTCCTAAGTTTATTTTAAAGCCCGACACTTGACCATATTGATTAATCATATTCATTAAAACCATACTGGATTCCTGCGGTTGTTCCAATATTATGACCAAATCATCCGCAAAAGCGCGGACTCTATATTCTTGCTGCCTAATCTTGATCCCTTTTAAACCATCCAAGCCCCGTATTTTATTCAACAATACTTCCAAAGTTATAATAAACAATAATGGGGACAAAGGACAGCCCTGTCTTGTACCTTTTCCAATTTGAAAAGAGTCTGTTAGACTTCCATTGACTATGATTTGTGCTGTTTGCTGTTGGTATATTGCTTTAATTGACTGTAAAAAATTATCTCCTATCTGCATTTTTTGCAGTATCTTCAACAGAAATTGCCAATTAACTCGATCAAAGGCCTTCTCAGCATCCAAAAATATAAACGCAGCAGGGATCTGGTTGTTCTTTCCCAAATATTCTAATGCATTAATAATTAATCTAACATTACTTTTCATCTGTCTCCCTTGTATAAAACCTGTTTGGTCCGTATGTATCAATTGTTGAATGACCAACATTAACCTATTTGCTAATATTTTAGTAAAAATTTTATAATCTACATTCAGTAATGAAATGGGTCTATAATTTTTGGGTTGAGTAGTATCTTGATCTTCTTTGGGTATCAAAGATATAAACGCTGTCTTCCAAGATGGAGGGACTTTACCTTCCGTTTGAATCATATTAAATAATTCTCTAAGAGGTTCTACCATTTCTAACTGTAAGTTTTTGTAGTAAACCGCTGTCAAGCCATCTGTACCTGGTGCTTTCCCTGGCTTTAATTGCTTAATTACCTGCAGGATTTCCCCCGAGGTTATTGGTTGATTCAATTTTTGCCTGTGTTCTTCTCTAACTGAAGGTATTTTCTCCTTGTCTAAATATTTGTCTATGTCTAAACCATTAATTTTATCCCCTTTATACAGTTCTGTAAAAAATTCCCAGAAAGCCTTTTGAATCTCTTCCTGTTGGAACACCTCCTTCCCTCTGTAAATCAGTTTAGATATATTTCGAGTTTTCCTTTTTTTCCTAATCTGATAAGCTAACCATCTGCCAGGTTTGTTTGCATTACAAAAAGTATTGTGTTTTGCATATAATAAATTAGTAGCTACCTGGTCAGAGATCAACATGTCAAATTGAGATTTTAATATGTTAATAGCTTCCTTAACCTTTGTATCGTCTGGTTTCCTTGTTAACTCCAGCTCTTTTCTCTTAATTTCCTCTTCCAGTTCTGTTCGTTTTAACCCTTGCTTATTTCTATGTGTTTTATTTATATTCATCAAAACTCCTCTCATATACGCTTTGCTTGCATCCCATACAAATTCCATAGATGTACCCTTATTCATATTCAAAACAAAATATTCAGATAGTAATTTTTTACAATCATTAATATAGTTTTCATATCTAAATAAATTTTCATTCAGTCTCCAAAACCTTCTTGCCTGCACTACCCTTCCCAACTCCATCCAAACTGGGTTATGGTCCGAAAGGACTCTAGCTGCAATCTTTGTTTTCTTGACCCTAGAAAGCAAATCATTAGTGATTAGAATAAAATCAATCCTTGAAAGGGATTGATGCCTGTCCGAGAAGAAAGTGAAGTCATATTCCTCTGCATTTCTTTCTCGCCAGATATCTCTCAATTCAAAATCATCCATAATGTCAAAGAAAGATTTGGGTAACTTTGCTCGCATCTTGGTATTTAAGCGGGAAATCTTCTTATCTCTCTTAGTGTCTATCACTCCATTCCAGTCACCCAATAGTATACAGGAACTATAGTCCCACTGTACTAATTTAGCATGAAGATTTCTATAGAATCTATCTTGCTGTTGATTGGGAGCATAAATTCCCAAAAGTAATGTCTTTTTCCCTTCTAAGATTAAGTCTAAAGCAATATATCTTCCGAAGGGATCTGCTTCTATTAATTCAGCTTTCATATCTTTTCTTAAGTATACAACTATACCATTCTTCTTTTCCATAGCAGAAGCTGCAAAATGTTGACCAAGTTTTGAGTTGATCAGATATTTTTGATCAGTTGACTTAATATGAGTTTCTTGCAAACAAATTACATCGTTCTTAAACTGTTTAAGATAATGAAATATTTTCTTCCTCTTCTGTGGAGAGTTCAGTCCGTTGACATTCCATGTTAAGATCTTAGTTGTCATCTTTGGTTGGTTGAAGCATTTTTAGAGCTTCCTGCATGGCCTGTTTGACCTTAGGTCTAGCTCCTCCCACTGCTTCCAGATTTGTTGTTGTAGTTCCTTGATCGATGGCCGGTGATTGTTGACGCTGTTGCTTCTTAGCTTGTTTCTCCATACGTCTAGTAGTCATGCGGCTAGGTCTTGGTTCCATAGCACCTTGCACTTCTAGAGAAGAGAGATGCTCCATCTTGTCTGGTGGTTGTATAGTTTGCTGTCTATCCTGTCCTTCTTGTGGTCTTTCTCTAGGTCCAGATGGTGCAGGGTGTCCGGCCTTCAATATATTATAATAAAAATCTCGGGCTTTCCATACAGAGTTGAGGCGGTACCTTTGCTTATCAAATGTAAATATGATGCCGAATGGTGCATCCCATCTATACTGTATCTGACGATTTCTGAGTTCTTCGACCAAAAAAGCGTAATCTCTTCTGGCTCTTAACATTTGAGGTGGTATCTCTTTCAAAACAGCCAGGTCTTTACCGCCAATTTGAAGCTTAGTGTTATAAGACGCTTGCAGTACCATATTTCTGAACT
Organism: Thamnophis elegans; assembly: GCF_009769535.1. NCBI lineage: Eukaryota > Metazoa > Chordata > Lepidosauria > Squamata > Natricidae > Thamnophis > Thamnophis elegans. The sequence goes on along the minus strand of NC_045556.1, from coordinate 35,260,769 downwards.
CTCTTGTAGTAAAATATATAACGATGTCTCGAGGAAGCTGCTTCTGCTTTGCCAGCCAGGAGTTAACGCGGTAAGCTTTGTCAATTTGCCAGCCTTGGTTGGTCCCTGGTCTTCCCATCAGGCGGTCAAAAGCTTCCGATAGGATCTGTTTCAGGTTCTCCTGTTTCTCCTCACGCAGCCCCCTTACTCTTAATGCGAACTCCATTTGTCGGTACTGTATCATAATAATTTCTTTTTCAGCATTTTCCACTTTTTGTTCCACCACCTCTGTTTTCAATGTCAAGTTAGCATTGGCATCATTAAGAACCTCTAGAGTATCTTCCACTCCAGAAATATGTTCTGTTAATACAGTTACAAGACTCAGCATGTCATCTCTAATTTTATCAACCTTAGCCTCAAATTTCTCATACAACTCCTGTTTAAGTCCTTTTATTTCACTTTTAATTTCACTTTTAATTTCTTCTTTCATTTCTTTTATTTCCTCTTTTCTCTCCTCTCTATTATCTCTAAATTTATCTTCCATTTTAATTGTCTGTGCATTAAGAGCCTCGCTTAGATTACTCAGAAAAAATTCTTTCGTTAACACATCCCCAGCAGGGGGCGTAGGAGGCGGAGGCTGCAGCTTTGTGCCAGGCACTGAGGATGTGCCCCTGGAAGTAGAGGGTGACGACTTCAAGTTAATATTTGGTTTTGAGGCCATTTCAAAATTTGTCTGCCTGCAGTTAATAAAACTCTATTGCCAAATATGCAGCTTTAAGTAAGGAGGCTTTTATTTTGAAGTTTAAGGCTTGGCAAAAATTTCAGTGAGTAAACATTGTAACAAGACCGTTCAACAGATTCATCACCATTTAACTTCCAAATAAGCAAAGTTAATGAAGGAGTAAAATTCTTCTATTGTGAAACCAAAACATGTGATAAGCTATCTCTTTTGTTTTGAATTCTTTTCAAGAATTCTTTTCAATTCTTTTGAAGTCTTGTGAGAATTAGCAAAAAGTGTTCGTTATTACCGGAGAAACCAGCCTGCTCGGCGCCATTTTAAAAGCCTCTGAGTAAATAATTTTTCGGAGGAGAAAAAGAGAAGAAGCTAAAATGTTGATAAGCAATTATTGTCCTCGCAGTAAACGGATTCTGCTCGTGATAAGATTAAATCAAACAAAACTTAGAGCAGAGTGGGAGAGACCTACTTTGTCCTGCACAAGGCAGTTTGAAATTCCCAGCACGGACAGCCGTTCTGCCATGGGCTAGCCCCCCTTTCCTTGCAAGCACAAAAGCTGCAAAAATCGAAGAGCATTTGCCAGCAAAACAGTTTCTTCTTTCCCTCTTGCCTGAAGGATAAGAAAACCTGATAAGACGTCAGATGGAAGATCCTCTAAACAGGTACGTAGCCAGGAATTCGGAGGCAGCTGATTTTTTGCTGCCTTCACCAGTAGGCTCCTCCCAGGAAGTCTCCTTTATGAATGCCTTTTTGAGCCACATACTGCAATGTAGCATTTAGTTATTCCAGTTTTCAAAAAAAAAAAAAAAAAACCCAACCCAAAACCTGTTTCAAAAGGAGCTGCCAGAGAAAGATGAAGATGGAGGAGGCGAAGAAGAGAAGGGGGAGGAAGAACAGAAGGAAGAGGGAGGAGGAGGAGAAAGAAGGAGGAGGAGAAAGAAGAAGGAAGAGTTAGATTATTATGAAAGAAATCCTAGCAAACCAGCTCTATCCTTCTTCTCCAACTTGGCGGAGAGGAGGAGGAGGAGGTTGGGAGGATGAAAACAAAGAGGAAGAAGGAGGAGGAGGAGGAGAAAAGAAAGAAAAAGAGGAGGAGGGGGGAGGAGGAGGAGGAGGAAGAAGAAGAAGAAGAAGGGAGGAGGTTGAGAGGAGGAAGAGGAAGGAGGAGGAGAAAAGGAAGAAAAGGAGGAGGAAGAGGAAGAATAAGGGAGGAGGGGTGGAGAAGGAGGAGGAAGTTGAGAAGACAAAGAGAAAGAAGAGGAAGGAGGAGGAGAAAAGGAAGAAAAAGGAAAGAAGAAGAAGAAGAAGAAGAAAAGAAGAAGAAAGGAGAAGAGAAGAAGAAGCAATAATAATAATAATAATAAAGGAACAAGGGGACGCTCTATTATATTTATCTGTCTAGAGGCAATAAATCTGTTTTCTGCAGATTAAATACCGACTTCTCTTTTCGAAAAGCTTTGTTTCCTCAAACCTCTTATCAGGCGGAGTGTGGCACTAATCACACCTACGGAAACTTGTAATTTTCCTCAAGGAGGTGACACCGACAGAATTAAAAATGAAGGTGCTCCTTCCCCCCCCCCCTCCTCCTCCTGGAAAATCCAGTTCATTACAAATTAGCAGTGGTCCTAAGGAAAACGGAGGGCTGAGAGGTGTCAACCAGTGATAGGGAGAAGAAACCCAGCATTTTCAACTGTCAGAGAGCCCGGGAGCCCAGCTAGCCCTGGAACAAATTAATCACATATTGTCAAGGCAAAGTTGCATCAAATTAACACATCGGATTCCGGCATATTAATGTGAGAATGCTTTCACCTGATTATTACTGCAAAGCCATTGCCACTCTCCGGCTGCAAAGATATAATTAAATTGCTAAATAGAAAGCGCATATAATGTCTCCGCGCACATTTAGGGTGCAGGAGCTGAAAAGATCACAGCCCGGGGAAGTGACAGATTCCATTTGAGGGGGGGGGGGACTTGATTCTCACTCTACCCGTCCCTTCCAACCCCCCATCCCCTCACTTCTATTCCTCCCCTCTTCTTCCTCTCCCCAGCCTTGTTGTTTTATTTACTTAGGAGTATCAGAGGATGAAATGAGAAAACTTAAGTTACCGGTGGGGCCCAGCAATTTCAGGCACACTCTCTTCCCCTTAGATGAAATACGGGTTTAATTTAACTGATTTGCTAGGCTGGATCTGTGAATCTGTAATGGACCCAACCAGGATGCTTGCCTGCCCTCTTCTTCTGGATTTCGCCAAACAAATGAAACAGAGAGAGACAGAGAGACAGAGACAGACAGACAGACAGACAGACAGACAGAGAGAAGAGAAAGAGACAGAGAGAGAAAGAGAAAGAGATGGAGAGAGAGACAGAAAGAGAAAGAGAGAGAAGGAGATGGAGAAAGAGAGAGACAGACGGGGAGAAGAGAGAGAGACACAGAGATGGAGAAAGAGAGAGACAGAGAAGAGAGACAGACAGATAGAGACACAGAGAAAGAGGGAGAAGAGAGAGAGAGGTAGGGAGAAGAGAGGGAGAAGAGAGAGGGAGAAGAACGAGAGAGATGGGGAAAAGAGAGAGAAAGAGAGATTGAGAAAGAGAGAGACAGAGAGAGAATAGAGGCAGACAGACACAGAGAGAGAGGGAGAAGAAAGAGAGGTAGGAAGAAGAGAGTCAGAGGGAGAAGAGAGACAGAGAGACAGGGAGAAGAGAAAGAAAGAGAGAGAGATAGAGAAAGAGAGAGAAGAGAGACAGATAGACCGACGGAGACACAGAGAGAGAGGGAGAAGAGAAAGAGAGGTAGTGAGAAGAGAGAGACAGAGAGAGAGACACACAGAGAGAGAGATGGAGAAAGAGAGAGACACAGAGATAAGAGAGAGAGACAGACAGACAGACAGAGACACAGAGAGAAAGGGAGAAGAGAGAGACAGAGACCAGGCTGGTTCATCACAATGGCACAGTTATTGCACCATCGCAATCCTTTGAAGCCGTACCCACTTATGGCAACTGAAAGACAAGTGTCTCACTTATCAACATAAATTTGGGTTCAATTGTGGTCATAAGTCGAGGATTAGCTATATTTTATTTTATTATTTTACTAGCTGTGTTCAATTGTGGTCATAAGTCGAGGATTAGCTATATTTTATTTTATTATTTTACCTGCCATTGCCCGGGTATTTACTTGTCCCAGTCCTGTATTAGACAGGAATGGCGATGTCAAGCAGCAATGGAAGTGCGAAATGGGCTGCCCTCCTTCTTTCCATGAATGTCACCGCAATTCCTGGAGAGGGGATGGCAAGAGCAACTTCTCCCTCAGCCCTGATTTTGGTGACAGTTAAATTAGTTAAAAACGTTTTCCTGGTGCATAATTTCTAATGTTGGATTTTGCCCCTTACCAGAGGGCGTCCTCTTGTGGAGTACTGTGAAGCCGTTACCACGTCAACTCCCTAATAGAAGCCATTTAACGGCAGTACAGTAGAAGCTATTTTAAGGCACAACAGGCTGTATCTTAACAGAAACACACACACCCCTTTGGGTTGTTGGGATGTCTTACCCACACAGTATTTGTTTCCAGAGAGTAAGTCATCTGTGTACCAAGTTTGGTTGAAATTGCTCAAGGTGTTCCAGAGTTATGCTGGAACACACACGCACACATACACACACACAGCCGTTTTTATATAGACAGATTATATTATTTTAATTTAATTTTATTTTTTAATTTTATTTTTAATTTTATTATGGTGGTGCGTTTGGCTTTGTTTCGGAGATCTGCGGATCAACAACCGGACTCTGCAAAACACCTGGGATGAGGGCAAAGATTAAGCCCTTTTGTCAGTGGTTTTCCCACTAAGTATTATTCAAGGAGAATGGAAGAAGAGCAGCCATTTCTAATGAGATATAGAATATAATTTTAATGAACATGCCGTTTGAAATAGATACCAAAGGAGCTCGAGGCAGGCGGGCGGGCGGGGGCGGGCGAAGGAGAAAGCTGCGGTCATTTAATTAGAACATGTTTAATTAGAATAAAAAATTTCAAAAATACAATTTTATGTGACAGCCCTAGTTAATCTTCTGCTTGAATCATATTGCGTTTTATTCAATTTAATTGATTTTAAGCTTGGTCTAATGTTATTATCCTTCACTTAATTATACATGGCTCAAAATCAAACCCATGTTCATAAGTCAACATTCCCGATAGCCGAAGAAAAGGATTGAATTGTTTTATGAGCAGAAGGAAGGATTAAAAAATCCCAGACTTGAGAGAAAGAAATGGCCAGGCGCTCCAAATGAGGAAAAAAAAATACATATTAGAGGATGCTATTATTTTCTAAGACAAAGGACAAAAACCCACTCTCCTGCCATCGTTATTTTATTTTCACGAAACATTATCGATTTTCTTTTTTAGATTATTAATCTGCCATTCCTCCAAGGACTCCTGTAAGGCCAGAGTCTTGAGATATAAACACAGAGATTTGTGCATGGATGGACAGGAGTTCCATGAAGTGTTAAGTCCAACAGTTGCCGTTGGTTTCTTTTGAGGGTTAGAATCAGGGGTGAAACACTACCGGTATTGGGCCTGCTTGCTAGAACCGGTAGTAAAAAATACTACAGGTTTGCCCAAACCGGTAGTTTAAAAATGCTTTAAAAAGTTTTTTCAAAATTTTCCGACATTGGAACCTTTTTAAAAAACTTTTTAAAACATTTTTTTACTACCTATTCGCCAAAAGGGTAGTAAAAAAACACGTAAAAAAATTAAATAAAACATTTTGACGATCACGCAGCACAGCTGATTGTCACAGCTATCATCATAACCTTTTAAAAACTTTTTTAAAGCATTTTTTTTTACTACCGGCTTGGGAGAATAGGTAGTAAATGCTTTAAAAAAGTTTTTAAAAGTTCCAACGATCACAAGAGACAGCTGATTGTTGGAACCTTTTAAAAACTTTTTTTAAAAGTGTTTTTCGGGCGAATGGGTAGTTTTAAAAAATGCTTTGAAAAGTTTTTAAAATGTTCCGACGATCACCTGTGCGACGATCAGCTATGCCACCCAATTTATATTCGCTGGAAAGCAGGATATCCTGCGTCTGTGTGTATGCATAAATTACACACACACACACACACACACAATTTTCTCAGGCAGAAATGAATCCTGTTCATTTTCTGTCTGGTTCCCAGATTGGGGTCAGGTTATAAGGCAGCCCCTCAGTCTGTGTTTTAAAAACGTTTCACCCCCAAATGAGGAAATATCCTCAAGAAATCTGGCAAGCCACATTTAGAGTTTTAAAAACGTGCAGCCTCGTTTTCTAACTCTGGGTGTCTGAGAAGACTTTCTTTCTTTCTTTCTTTCTTTCTTTCTTTCTTTCTTTCTTTCTTTCTTTCTTTCTTTCTGTCTCTTTTTTTTCTTTCTTCTTTTAATAGCATCTGTTCATGACAAGATCCGGTGGCAGATTTCTGAGCAAACAACATTGTGTTTACGGTATTTTTAAAAGCCTATTTATTAAGAGGCCATTTGTGGCTGCACTTTATGGCTGGGCTTGTTATCTCTGCTAATGAAATTAACCCACTTTGATGAGGGGAATGTGAAATAGGAATAAATCCTCCCAAATAGAGGGGCCTTTCCCCCCCCCCCCTTTGCCAGCTTTCACTCGCTCAGCTGAGCTCGAGCATCAAGATGGGAAAGCTAAATTACTGATCACAGACTAGAGTTTGTCCCTCCTCCTCCTCCTCTCCTCCTCCTCTTCTCCTTCTTCTTCTCCTCCTCCTCTTCTCCTCCTCCTCTTCTCCTTCTCCTCCTTCTCTTCCTCATCCTCCTCTTCTCCTCCTCCTCTCCTTCTCCTCCTTCTCCTCCTCCTCCTCCTCTTCTCCTTCTCCTTCTCTTCCTCCTCTTCTCCTTCTCCTCCTCCTCCTTCTCTTCCTCATCCTCCTCTTCTTCTTCTCCTCCTCCTCTTCTCCTTCTCCTTCTTCTTCTTCTCTTCCTCTTCCTCCTCCTCTTCGCCTCCTTCTTCTCCTCCTCCTCCTTCTCCTCTTCCTCCTCCTCCTCCTCTTCTCCTTCTTCTTCTCCTTCTTCCCCTCTGGAATGAGCTGCCCCCAGAGCTTCATATAATCCCTGACCTCCGGTCCTTCCGACGTGCCCTAAAAAGTTGGCTTTTCCAGCAAGCCAGCCTGGCCTGAACAAAACAAAATGAATTATTGATCACTGTTAATTTTAATTCAATTTTTTTTAAAAAAAATGTCATTGTCAATTTTAATTGGGTTTGGGATATTCTATTTAATTTTTTTAACTTTTATATTATGTGTTTCTTTTAATATTGTATGCCTCCCTGAGTCCTTGGGAGAAGGGCGGCATATAAATCTAATAAACCTAAACCACCACCTCCTCCTCCTCCTCCTTCCATATCCGTCATCAGACTTTGGCGATCATATTGGCAATCCTATTTTTGTCAACAGCCACATGAAAAAGTGATGCTGAGTTTTGTCCAAAACAGTCCCTTAGATTTTGAAGCCATGATGCTCTTCTTCTGCCTGGACCTCATTGGCCTTCAATTTTTCCTTGGAGGATTAAGTAAAGGATGTCATACTTTTCTGGGTGTTGCATCCCATGTCCGAAATATTCTAACTTTCGGAAGAAGGGAGTAGGGCGTGTGGACTGGAGGAGAAGGAGGACGACTGTGGGGTCCTTGGTGCTCTCTGAGCTTGGTGGTTTTCTTGCAGATGTTTCATTACCCAACTAGGTGACATCATCAGTACTAGAAGGGAGTGGGGTGTGTGGACTGGAGGAGAAGGAGGAAGAGGTGGAGGAGAAGGAGGAGGACTGTGGGGTCCTTGGTGCTCTCTGAGCTTGGTGGTTTTCTTGCAGACGTTTCATTACCCAAGTAGTTAGCATCATCAATGATAGAAGGGAGTGGGGTTTGCTCCCTGTTTATCTACAATATGTCCTCAGTCCCTTCCAGCACTGATGATGTTACCTAGTTGGGTAAAGAAATGTCTGCAAGAAAACCACCAAGCTCAGACAGCACCCACAATTGCACCCAGAGCTACAAACATTTTCTTTGCTTTACGTCGTACAATAATGAGCAGGGATATTAGGAGGAACTGTTTGGAAGTGCAAAGAGGCAGGAGGGCGAATTTCAGAATAAAACATGAGTTGGCTAATGACTCCTGAAGCCGGTGCAGAATCCTTCATTGCAATTCCGAGGAAATATTCCTCAAAATATGCCTGCCGATACTTTAGAACATCTGGGCTGTAATTGGAAAATACTGTAGAGAGGGTGGAGGGAGGTTTCTAAGTATAGGCACCGCTGTAGAATACCAAAATTAAATGCACGGGGGGAGGGGGGAACGACTGTATTTACACAGCATTTAAATATTCATACTTTGTTATGCTTTGCATCGCAGGAAATTACTGGGTTAAAATTTTATGATTGGTGACAGCCCGAACAAGATAAATTAAGTGAGAACATTAATGGGATTTTACTGTCTGCTGCGGGGGGGGGGGGGGGGAACAAGCAATCCAGCTGATTTTTTTTTGTTCGATCTACTCAAATCTAGTCAAGATAAGCTAGATTCAAACCCACGGTGGCTTAGGGCAATAAGGGGATCCACTTGTGTTTGTTCTGATGTAGGCTTCCCAAGATCATGAAGACGACTCCTCCCCCCGATAAAATCTCTTTTATTTAGGTTAAAGGGAATTCGTCTCTAGCAAAGTCCCGGCAAACAGTATTTCATGAGATGTCACAACTACAGACCTTTATCAGGCTTGGAGAGCTGCCAGGGTGATATCTTCAAAACACCACGCTGTAGCAGCAATTCCTTGGCAAGAAGTCGGGAACAGATCTTCGCTCTAATGAATTGAACTAGAATTGGAATAGAGTAGAGTAGAGTAGAATAAGGAATAGAATAGAATGGACTAGGGAATAGAATAAGAATCGAATAAAATAGAATAGAAATTAGGAATGGAATGGAATCAATAGAATAGGATAGAATGGAAGGGAATGGAATAGAATAGAAATTAGGAATGGAATGGAATCAATAGGATAGGATAGAATAGAAATAGGAATGGAATGGAATCAATAGAATAGGATAGAATGGAAGGGAAGGGAATAGAATAGAAATTAGGAATAGAATGGAATGGAATCAATAGGATAGAATAGAATAGAAATTAGGAATGGAATGGAATCAATAGCATAGAAGGGAAGGGAATAGAAATTAGGAATGGAATGGAATCAATAGGATAGGATAGAATAGATATTAGGAATGGAATGGAATCAATAGAATAGGATAGAATAGAATAGAAATTAGGAATGGAATGGAATCAATAGAATAGGATGGAATGGAAGGGAATGGAATGGAATAGAAATTAGGAATGGAATGGAATCAATAGAATAGGATGGAATGGAAGGGAATGGAATGGAATAGAAATTAGAAATGGAATGGAATCAGTAGAATAGAAATTAGGAATGGAATGGAATCAATAGAATAGAATAGAATTCTTTATTGGCCAAGAGTGATTGGACACACAAGGAATTTGTCTGATGCATATACTCTCAGTCTACATAAAGAAAAATAAAGTAGAATACATTCATCAAGAATTCAATTCAATTTTCAATTCAATTTATTAGATTTATAGGCCGCCCAATCCCGGAGGATTCATAAGAATCATAAGATACAACACTTAGTGATAGTTATAAGTTACTAATAAAAAATCAAATTATACTAGGAAACAAATAAAAGCAGTGTAAGTTTTAAAAATACAAGCAACATGGTTATAGTCCTATGTGGAAATAGATGGGTCCTTGGAAGGACATATAGACCTCCCGACTGAATGCGGATTCATCGCTGTCTCGAATGAGACCCATCACTGTTGTATCATCTGCAAGCTTCATTCGTTTAACAGATGGATCATTTTGAGATGCTGCCATTGGCGTATAGAGGGAAGAGAAGTGGAGAGAGCACACAGCCCTGGGGGGGGGGGGGCTCCTGTGCTAATTGTTACAGGTACCTGATGTGATTTTCCCGAGCTTCACCTGCTGCTTCCTGTCTGTTAGGAAGCTTATGAGCCATTTACAAGTGTGGTCAGATAACAGCCAGCTGATTTAGTTCAGTTAGAAGAATATCTGGAATGATGGCATTGAATGCTGAGCTGAGCTGCTATAGATAAACAGGGAGCAATTCACACTCACTGGCACTGATGATGTTACCTAGTTGGGCCATGAAATGTCTACAAGAAAACCACCCAGCTCAGAGACACCCACACACACCGACTCAAGAATCCCTCATCAGAACCCTGAACTACATACATTCTCATGTATCAATAAAAAAATACATGCATGAAATTAATGTATTTCATGTATCCTCCTTCCTTTTAAAGACACGGGAGAAATTTTGGGAGTCTTGTGAAAATAAGGACGTTTTGTTTTGTGGAGAAGATTTGGGAAAGGGGGAAAAATAAAAAATAAAAAACTCGCCCCCTCCATTTATTTCTGTTTTCCCTAATGTTTTTATATTGTTTGTTAGGAGGTGTGAGTCAATGGCTTGAATTAATTCTAATTACTGGAGAAGCATATCCTGATTGAGCAAATAAAATAGTATGCTCATTTGCACCAAGGCCATCTAATTAAATGCTAACTTTGGATAAGCTGGATGTGCGTGAAAGATTAATTTTTAAGAGGGTTTTATGACTCACTAAATAACGATTCGGTTAAAAATCTTTCGCATTATATATCATTAGGCCATCTAATCTTAAAGCGTTATAACATTAAGTCACCGAACTCCATTGTAAAGGAAGATGTGGTAAATCATGATTATTAACAAATTAATCATATATTTTTTTCTCCCCGCCAGCAAGCAAGTGTATGTACTGTATTGGGTTCTGTGCTGAGAATTGAACACTTGAGTTTCAAATGGATTTTTGGTGCCGCAAATGGAAAAGGAGAGAGGCTGGATTATAAATCAGGATGTTCCTTTTAAAATCCAGGCTTCCCAGAAAAACTCTCGACTATCTTTGGACCCATTCAGAGGTTATCTCCAAACTGTCATTTTTAATATCCCGGCAAAAGAAAATTGTGGAATGAACAGGGTACCGTTGTCCTGCAGGACCTTGATTAATTCATTTTAATGTTCGTTAAATTTTCAATTCAATTAAACGGAAAGTGGATTTAGCTGCTCTCTCTTTGTCCCGCCTTTGCCTGCACAAGTAGGACTTCAAAGATCAGGCTTTATTAACAACAACAACAACAACAACAACAACAAAAATGCAGCTTTTAAGATCAGATTGGTTTGCTGCAGCTTCTCGACCAGACGTCATTGAGATGAAAAGATGACAGAGGGATGGAATTTGGCAACTTCCCCATTTGCTCTTTTGGCCATCCCATCTCTTGCAAAGGATTGAACTGTGTAAATAATCTTTGGGGCTGATCATCGAATTTGCCTCGAGTAAGACCACATGGTGGCGCAGTGGTTAGAGTGCAGTACGGCAGCCACTTCAGCTGACTGCTAAGCTGCAGTTCGGCAGTTCAAATCTCACTGGCTCAAGGTTGACTCAGCCTTCCATTCTTCCGAGGTGGGTAAAATGAGGACCCACACTGTGGGGGCAATATGCTGACTCTGTAAACTGCTTAGAGAGGGCAGAAAGCCCTATGAAGCGGTATATAATAAGTCTAACTGCTATTGCTAACTGCTATTTGGAATACGGCATTCAGTTTTGGTCGCCACGATGTAAAAAGGATGCGGAGACTCTGGAAAGAGTGCAGAGAAGAGCCACAAAGTTGATTAGGGGACTGGAGGCTAAAACATATGAAGAACGGTTGCAGGAACTGGGTATGTCTAGTTTAATGAAAAGAAGGACTAGGGGGGACATGATAGCAGTCTTCCACTATCTCAGGGGCTGCCCCAAAGAAGAGGGAGTCAAGCTATTCTCCAAAGCACCTGAGGGTAGAACAAGAAGCAATGGGTGGAAACTAATCAAGGAGAGAAGCAACTTAGAACTAAGGAGAAATTTCCTGACAGTGAGAACAATTAATTAGTGGAACAACTTGCCTCCAGAAGTTGTGAATGCTCCAACACTGGAAGTCTTTCAGAAGATGTTGGAGAACCATTTGTCTGAAGTGGTGTAGGGTTTTCTGCCTAAACAGTGTTCTGATCCAGGTTTCCTTAGAAAGCAAGAAGCAAAGTTTTGGTTCTGACAAAACCCCTTTTATTTACCCGACTGTGAATTCCTTTCATTCACAGTCCGCAAGGCTTGGCAAAGAGTCTTTCAGAGGAATGTTTATCAACACGAACTTTATCTCGCTTGAAGAGCTGCCAGATAACTAGTTTCCAAACTCAGGGCAAGGCAAAACTTGGCACAGAGTCTCTTATAGTCACAAACAGAACTTTCCACTCTTGAAGCGACTGAATGAACGAATGGATTCCTGCAAAAGCCCCCTCCATGTTCGTTCCTCTTTTGCTTCCTCTGGGAGGGGCCAATCACCTCCAAGGTGTGGCTTTACTCTTAAGTCAAGCCTGATTTCTGAGTCGTTCTTTCCTTCTGGCAGCTCTGCACATGCACACACTGGGAACAGTTCTTCTGCTGTCTAGCTCCCTCTCTGCCTCCGACGCAGATCCCTCGTCTGAGCTTTCCTCAGTCCCCAGGACTGGCCCATGTTCCTCCCCAACCTCCTCACTGTCCGGCTCTGCTGCCAGCTCCACTGGCTGTCGGCGGCCCACAACAAGCAGGGTGTTGGTCTAGAAGACCTCCAAGGACCCTCCCAACTCTGTTATTCTGTTGTTCAATGCAATTTTGACGCAGCGGGGGGCTCTGCTACCCCCTTTTGACTCGGAGAAGGCTCCCCTTTGCAAGACACAACTATCTATACATCCCCACAGGCCTCTTCTACCCCAGCCTGTGCTTAAAAAAAGCAAATGCAAATGGCTTCGCCCCCCCCCCCCCCGATCCATTTGGTTTATGCACATCAGCAATTCAGTCAGCTTTCTCTCCCCATCCTCGTCATCTTCCCCCCCCCCCCCGGAAAAGATTAATGATGATAAAGCAGCGAAGGCCCAATTTTTTTTTACTTCAGCCTCCCAACATTAGAATGATATAAATAAGACTCATAAATCCACCCTTCCCTCTCGCTGTATTCCCCAGGCGCCCCAGACGGAAGACGGGGTAGCTTTGCAGGACTCCGGAAGAGAAGAAGAGGCTGCCGTCGGCTGGTGGCCGATTAAAGTCACCCAGGCTTCCTTCTAAGCAGCAGGATTGCAGAGTCACCAAGTGGGAAGGGACCTTGGAGGTCTTCTAGTCCAGCCCCTTGGCTCGGGCAGGACACCCTATACGCCTGGTGCACCAGTTGCGACCCTATCTGGACCGGGAGGCACTTCGAATGGTCACCCACGCCCTCGTCACCTCAAGACTGGATTACTGTAACGCACTTTACATGGGGCTGCCCCTGAAGAGTGTCCGAAGACTACAGCTGGCCCAGAATGCAGCCGCGCGAACGATAATGGGTGTACCTAGATACACCCATGTTACACCTATCCTCCGCGAGCTGCACTGGCTTCCCATTGGTCTCCGGACACGCTTCAAGGTGCTAGTCGTTACTTTTAAAGCCCTACATGGTATTGGACATGGCTACCTGAGAGACCGCCTCCTGCCATTCACCTCTCAACGACTGATAAAATCACACAGGTTGGGCCTCCTCCAGGTGCCATCGACCGGACAATGCTGGCTGGCGGCTCCCCAAGGGAGGGCCTTCTCTGTAGCTGCGCTGGCCTTATGGAACAAGCTACCCGCAGAGATCCGGACCCTTACCACTCTCCCGGCCTTCCGTAAAGCGACCAAGACCTGGCTGTTCCGGCAGGCCTGGGGCTGTTGATTAATTTCCAGCCCCACTTGATGAAATGGATGTTGTATTAATTTTAATATTGTACTTTTTAAATATTTTAAATGTTTTTACTTTGTTGTGAGCCGCCCAGAGTCCCAAGGGAGTGGGCGGCATACAAATCCTATTAAAGTTAAAGTTAAAGCTATACTCGTGGTGGCGAACTTGTGGCACGCCAGTTGTTGCCTGTTGCTCTTCCGTGTTCTGCGTGTGTGAGACTGCCGGAAATAGGAAGTGGAGCTCCCTGGTGCACATCCGCTTGTTTCCGGCATGTGCTTGCACATCAACCAGTTGGTCTTCGTGTGCACATGCGCGCTGGAAACCAGGAGACTAGCTTCCCGGCATGTGCACGGAACTCATTCAGCAATCGTCTTGCTTACCAGCAGAAATATTGGTCTCCAATGGTGTGTTCATAAGCCGAGGACAAAACAAATTAAGGCAAACGGATGTCGTTCTCCCATAAATTGGCCATTCCTGGTTGCTTTGGAAGATCAAAAGTCCAAACTGCACATTTCCGTAAGGGCAATATTCCAAACTAAAGATGGGAAACCTTCGACATAGGATGCATAATTCATTTCCTAACTTGGTCCCTTCCGGACATTTCAACTTCAACTCCCATCGTTGTGAAATGGCCATTTTGGAAACTGGAGCCCCCACCCCTCTATTAAGGTAGAGGATTGGCAGGACTGCCTAGATTGGGCCTCGGTTATCCTCTGTTGGTATAAGAACATCATAGGGATCGGTTTTAATTGATATAAAATTTACCCGGCCTGGCATGGGGAAGCATCTCGCTTGCCTTAATGCGAGGCACTCCGGTCCACCTTGACTTCTCTTCTTTACCCCAGGGCCACATTGGCACAACCCCAACGAAAATAATTGACGTCTACCTCCCTCTCCACACCAACCAGGAGAAGTTGCAGCCCATGACTGTGGTGACGATTGCCAACGCCAAGGTGCAGGATTTGATCGGGCTCATCTGCTGGCAATACACCAGCGAAGGACGGGAACCCAAGTTGAAGTAGGTGCTTCCAAGCGGTCGTCCTGTGTGTGTGTGTGTGTGTGTGTGTGTGTCTTTCTCTCTCTCTCTCTCTCTCTCTCTCTCTCTCTTTCTCTCTGTCTCTGTCCCTCTCCCTTCCTCCCCCCCACTTTCTCTCACGGATTTTGAGAGGTAGGTATGTAGGTAGATAAGTTGAAAAGATGGATGGATGGAGACAGACAGACATGATGAATGGACAATGAATGGCTAGATGAATAGATAGATATGTTAAGTGGATGGATAGATAGATAGATGGATGGATGGATGGATGGATGGATGGATGGATGGATGGATAGATAAATGTGTTGAGTAGATGGATGGACGGATAATGGCTGGCTGGCTGGCTGGATGGATGGATGGATGGATGGATGGATGATAGATAGATAGATAGATAGATAGATAGATAGATAGCAGAGGTGATATTCAGCAGGTTCTGACCAGTTCTGGAGAACCGGTAGTGGACATTTTGAGTAGTTTCGAGAACCAACAAATACCACCTCTGTTTGGCCCTGCCCCCATCTATTATATGCCTCCCGAGTCCCAGCTGAGGACTCGGGAGGGATTTTGCAGTAACCTTCCCCTGGAGTGAGGAGCAAATCGAGATTTTCCAGTATCCTTCCCCTGCCACACCCACCAAGCCACACCCACCAAGCCATGCTACGCTCATCAAGCCACGCCCACAGATCTGGTAGTAAAAAATGAATCCCATGATAGATAGATAGATAGATAGATAGATAGATAGATAGATAGATAGATGATAGATAGATAGATGATAGATAGATAGATAGATAGATAGATAGATAGATAGATAGATGATAGATAGATAGATAGATAGATAGATAGATAGATAGATAGATAGATAGATAGATAGATAGATAGATAAAATGGAAGGAGGGATAGATGGATGGATGGATGGATGGATGGATGGATGGATGGATGGATGGATAGATAGATAGATAGATAGATAGATAGATAGATAGATAGATAGATAGATAGATAGATAAAATGGAAGGAGGGATAGATGGATGGATGGATGGATGGATGGATGGATGGATGGATAGATAGATAGATAGATAGATAGATAGATAGATGATAGATAGATAGATAGATAGATAGATAGATAGATAGATAGATAGATAGATGCCACAAAAGGATAGATTGATGATAGATAGATGATAGAAGAGAGAGACAGACAGACAAGATGATTGATTGATAAGGCAGGCAGGTAGCAACAGCATACCACTTTTGAAAAACTTTGCCAAAAAAACTGCAGAGACTTGTCCAGAGAGGATCGGACACGATTGAACAGAAGAATACACACACACACACACACACACACCAGATAAGTCTTACCGCAACACTTCGCCATTTATCAATATTTCCTTCCGAGCTCTGCGTACATCTGTATCTATTTCTCTTTCAATTAAATTACTGGGCAGTGTGTAATGACAAGCCTATGAAGCCCGGTGTCGTATAAATGAATCATCATTTCGAGATGCGCTCCCCTTTTGGGAGAGGGGGTGTGTGTCTCGTTTGTTTGTTTTTAAAAAAGACAAATCACCTCCCGGTTCTCGGTGTCACTACCTAGGTAGCGTTTTCACATCCCTGAGGGTTGAAGCCCCCTTTCTTTGACAGGTGGGAGTGAAACGGCTCCTCATTTCCCTAAATTCTGATGTAGTGAGCGCGTTTCTCCCTCTGAGCTGCTCAAATCTTAGGAACATGTGAGCCCTGAGATTGTTTTTTATTGCCTGCACATTTCCTCTTCGCTTCATTTCAAAAGCCAACACAGTTCTAGGCTGCATCAACAGAGGGATAGAATCAGGATCCCGTGAAGGGTTTAATACCACTTTATAAGGCCTTGGGAAGGCCACACTTGGAATACGGCATCCGGTTTTGGTCGCCACGATGTAGAAAAGATGTGGAGACTCTAGAAAGAGTGCAGAGAAGAGCAACGAAGATGATGAGGGGACTGGAGGCTAAAACATAGGAAGAACGGTTGCAGGAACTGGGTATGTCTAGTTTAATGAAAAGAAGGACTAGGGGAGACATGATAGCAGTCTTCCAATATCTCAGGGGCTGCCCCAAAGAAGAGGGAGTCAAACTATTCTCCAAAGCAACTGAGTGTAGAACAAGAAGCAATGGGTGGAAACTAATCAAGGAGAGAAGCAACCTAGAACTAAGGAGAAATTTCCTGAGTGTTAGAACAATGAATCAGTAGAACAACTTGCCTCCAGAAGTTGTGAATGCTCCAACACTGGAAATCTTTAAGAAGATGTTGGATAGCCATTTGTCTGAAACGGGTTTCCTGCCTAGGCAGGGTGTTGGACTAGAAGACCTCCAAGGTCCCTTCCAACTCTGCTATTGTATTGTATTTCCGCTTGTCGATCAGAAAGGTCGGCAGGTCGGCGGTTCGAATCCCTAAAGTGAGCTCCCATGACTTGTCTCAGCTTCTGCCAACCAGCAGTTCGAAAGCATGTTAAAAATGCAAGTAGAAAAATAGGAACCACCTTTAGTGGGGAGGTAACAGTGTTCTGTGCGCCTTCGGGCGTTGAGTCATGCCGGCCACATGACCACGGAGACGTCTTCGGACAGCGCTGGCTCTTCGGATTTGAAACGGAGATGAGCTCTGCCCCCTAGAGTCGGGAACGACTGGCACAGATGTGCGAGGGGAATCTTTACCTTTAATATAATAAATGACAGCTTAAGGATGTATTTCCTGGAATAGGCACGCTTGGTGAACTTAAGTTACCAACCCAACTTATGCGAATTAATTGGGGGAAATAGCAAATCAGGGAGTCAGCAAAATAATTCACTGTCACATCCAATCAATAAACTTTGTAAATCAACTCATTTAATGCTCCTTTCCAAAAAAAAAAAAAATATGATCCATATAGATCAAGCGGCCAATTAAACAATTAACATGCGTTTGACTATTAATTAATTTCAGCATCAGTCAGAGAGGGAAAATTTCAACCCTGAATTGTCGCATTGAACGAGGCTGAAGGGAAAATTCCAAGTTCACCAGGGGATAAAAATTCTGGGATGTTGCAACCCAAACAACCCGGGGCGACAACGGTCGCCTCTGTATTCCCAAATCCTCAGAAGTGCAGTTTCAAAAAATAAATAAATTAAAATATCGTTATCTATTGGGTGAATGTTTACGAAGAATCTCCATAATTGTACCAAACTGAACATCTGTTCTGACCGAGGTTTCCCAAGAGCATGAAGCAAACTCCTTGTCCCGACAAAACCTCCTTTTATTAACTGAATGTGAATTCTGATCCTTCACGTCCAGCAAAGGCTTCCAAGGGAGGATTTACGGTCACAGACCTTATCTGGCTTGGAGAGTTGCCAGGCCGATATCTGCAGAACTTGGCAAGGAGTCTTGGAGAGTCACGAACCAATGAAGCGAACTGATTGTCTCCTGCAAACTCCACTCCCCTTTCGCTCCTCTTTTATTTCCTCTGGGAGGGGTCATTCATCCTCCACCTGTGGCCTTCCTCCCAGTCGACCCCTGTTCTTTAGCTGTTCCCTTCGTCTGGCCATTCGGCGCATGCGCACACTGGGAACAGGCTCCAGCTGTTCTTCTGCCTCACTGATGTCTGACTCCGAAGGCAGCTGATAACTGTCAGATGGCCCTGGCCTCCTCTCTGCCTCCGACACAGAGCCCTCATCAGAGCCTTCCCCAGACTCCAGGACTGGCCCATCTTCCTCCCCAACCTCCCCACTGTCCGAATCTGCTGCCAGCACCACAGGCCATTGGCAGGCCACAACAACATCGCAATCCTGATTCATAAACGTGGCATGTTTCTTTCTTCCTAGGTGGGCCTCCTAACTTCTCTTTCTCCCCATTCCTTGCAGCGACAACGTCTGTGCTTACTGCCTTCATATTGCCGAAGACGATGGGGAAGTTGACACGGATTTCCCACCCTTGGATTGCAATGAACCCATTCACAAGTTCGGCTTCAGTACTCTGGCCTTGGTCGAGAAGTATTCATCTCCAGGCTTGGTGGCCAAGCAGTCCCTTTTTGTCCGAATGTAAGTCTCTTCCTTCTCGTATTTATTGACCAACTAGCCGATAATCCGGCGTTGCCCACGTATTTATTTATAGGGGGGAAATGTCCAGATCAAACGTAATTTCTAATGTTGGATTTTCCCTCTTAGCAGAGGGAGCTCCCTTGTGGAGTACTGTGAAGCCATTACATGGCATCTCTACTGCGCTATACAGTAGAACCCATTTTAAGGCGGTACAGTAGAAGGCATTTTAAGGCACAACAGGCTGTATCTTAACAAAACACCCAGCCCGAGGTGTGTTAGGAGTGTCTTAACCTCACCGTATTTGTTTCCAGAGAGTAAGTCCTCTGTGTACCAAGTTTGGTTGAAATTGCTCGAGGCGCTTCAGAGTTATGCTGGAACCCACCCACACAGAGCCGTTTGTATATATCTAGGTTAACTGGCTGCTATAAGAATATGAATATAATAAGAATATGATGCTACATTCTTCCTCTTATGCACAAGGTCACATGGGAACAATAATGAAAGACCAACGAAAGGATGCTCCTCAAAAGTATTTAAGAAACATTGTGGTTGTGCAATGCATTGTATTGGGCACTCAGGCCTGTGTCGAGGGTTTAGCTTGCAACCCTACCGTACAAGCCTGGGAAATTTATATGTGAAATCATCACTTTTCTGATCCTTTCCTCTGATTTTACTTCACCGTCCAGACGTTTGTGAGATGGGCAGCTATGTGAGGGAGGGAGGGAGGGAGGGAGGGAGGGAGGGAGGAAGAAGGAAGGAAGGAAGGAAGGAAGGAAGGAAGGAAGGAAGGAAGGAAGGAAGGAAATGGACATGGGCCATGAACTGTGTTCTGGAGATAGTTTTCTCCAGCTGAATAGCAATGCAGATACACATCCATCACCTGCATCTAGAAGCTAAGCACCCGGCACACAAGAGCATATCGCATTATATTAGATCCCTAGGAGAGGAGCAGGCTGAGCTGGAAGGCGGCGTTTAACAAGTCATCAGTCTGGAATCCTTGCATCGCCACTAGAGACCCAAGTCCAGCCCTGTGAATTCCAGTGACCCTGGCACCGATTTAATTTTGACCATTAATTGACCCGATGCTTATCTGTAAGCAGCAATAATCAACTCTTCTTTGCTTTGAACTCTACAAATACTCCTGGCTATAGGCGCCCGAGAAGATCCTTGTCTTCGGTTCTTCGCAATGTGCAGAGAATTTAAAACATAGTATTAAAGGGTTAGCAGGCAGCTGTCATTTCAGGGATCCTTGTCGCAAGGGGCCAACTTCCAAGGTTAGATAACGAATACCGTGTTTCCCTGAAAATAAGACAGGGTCTTATATTCTTTTGACCCCCCCCCAAAAAAATAAGCACTTGACCTTATTTTCAGGGAGGTCTTATTATTTTTGATAATAATAGGAGGCAACAATCATGGTTACCTCATGATTGCTGCTGTGTTGCAATATTTTCAGGGAAGAGCTTACTTTGGCGCATGCGCTCAAAAGCCCCATTGGGCTTATTACCCAGGGGAAGTCTTATTTTCAGGGAAACAGGGTCATTGCCCACTGAAATGCCAAATCTGCTCTTAGCCGCGTGAAACAGCCCATCGAGTTGCCACTTCCCCAGTTGAAGTCGGGAGAAACTTTGGAGGGAACATTCTTCCGCGAGGGGTGAAGGAGGTAGTCCAAATCACCGTTCCAACATCACCGCCATCGTTTCAACTCTGCTCCTCCCCACCGGTGGTTGAAAGAGGACCCTCTCCGAGCCTTTAAATACGTGGAACCGAGCGCCGAACTTCTTTGCCGTTATGGAGAGCGTTAAATAATTGAGTTTGATTAGGGAAAGGCACCTCATTATCCCCCCCACCCCACCTGTGCCCAGCTGGTAGGGGAGGGTCGAAATGAAGCTATTAGCTGTCTCTCTCTGTCTGGCATCGCCAAGCGCTGAAATACATCTGTGTCTTATTTTCTCTTTTGGCACCATCGCTCGAGAGAGCTAAGCAGGCGTGACCGAATTTGGCAACTCCCAAGGACTCTGGCAAAGTTACGCAAGGAGAAGACAGAGGGCAGCCATCCCAGCTTCGAACGAGGCCATTCGTCTCCCCGAGCTGATGGCTGTTGAGGAAACCCGTCAGGCTAAAAAGCATGGCATCCTTGTCTGAGGTCAGGTGCCAGATTTACTTCTCTCCCTGTCCTCCACCTCCTCCATTTCATCTGTGGGGAGGTGGGATTTTTCCAAGATGGGTCTTGAGGAAGAGGGTCCTTCCGAGAGTGAGTGTCAAGTTGTAGCTTGATAACTCTACCCTCAGGTATCCCCAGAAAACAAGGCTCTTCCTAAGTTTGTTCACCGAGATTTTATTAGAGAAGATATTGCAAAAATCATACTAATAGCAATAGCAATAGCAGTTAGACTTATATACCACTTCATAGGGCTTTCAGCCGTTTCTAAGCGGTTTACAGAGTCAGCATATTGCCCCCAACAACAATCCGGGTTCTCATTTTACCCACCTCGGAAGGATGGAAGGCTGAGTCAACCTTGAGCCGGTGAGATTTGAACAGCCGAACTGCTGAACTGCAGTCAGCTGAAGTAGCCTGCAGTGCTGCATTCTAACCACTGCGCCACCTCGGCTCTCTAAAAAGAAGAGGCATCACCCTGCCAACAAAATTGTCTATAGTCAAGGCTGTGGTTTTCCCAGTTGCAATGGACGGCTGTGAAGGTTGGACCATAAGGAAGGCTGAGCGCCAAAGAATGGAGGCCTTTGAACTCTGGTGCTGGAGAAGACTCCTGCATTGAGTCCCTTGGACTGCAAGGCCATCCAATCGGTCAGTCCTAGAGGAGATCAACCCTGACTGCTCTTTAGAAGGCCAAATGCTGAAGAGGAAACTCAAAGACTTTGGCCACTTAATGAGAAGGAAGAAGGACTCCCTGGAGAAGAGCCTCATGCTGGGAACGATGGAGGGCAAAAGAAGAAGGGGATGGCAGAGAAGGAGGTAGCTAGGATAGAGTCACCGAAGCAGTTGGTGTGAGCTTAAATGGACTCCAGAGGATGGTAGAGGACAGGAAGGCCTGGAGGAACATGGTCCATGGAGTTGCGATGGGTCGGACACGATTCCTCAACTGGTGTTCTGAAGACACCAAGCGTTATGACCTTCCATTTGCTTCCCTAGAAGCTGCTGTGCTTCTGTTGAGGTACAGTAGCGCCATGGGAGAAGCCTTAGATCGTTGGGTTGGGAGGGTTAGTGGGAAAGAAAGAAAGGATACGTTCTCGTTACAACACGTAAGCTTCAACTGGGTCCTCGAGAGCTTTTGAATGTATCTGTGCTGGAGCAAGGAGTCCACATATAGGACAAAATGTTGCACTTACTCAACAGTCTTGGTTGAGGCGTGGCGTCAGCAGAGTTAGGTGAAGGTTTCTAAAAGAATCTGAACTACTAATGGTCAAAGCAAATTGGCGGTAGATAAGAGTCAAAGGAATTCACGGTGGGCTGGACTTAAATCCCTTGTAGGCATGGAGGGACTTGTGACTGATGACGCATTTGACACCTCCCTCCCTCGGGCTCAGCCTCTTATCACCAAGTAGCTTCATCTTGGGCGAGTGAAGAAGAAATTTCTTTATTTCCCTCTCTTCTCTCCCCCCCCTTTAATGGATTGGGGGCGGTCATACATATTCTCTCTCTCTCTCTCTCTCTCTCTCTCTCTCTCTCTCTCTCTCTCTCTCTCTCTTCTCTCTATCTCTCATTCTTTCTATCTATCATCTATACTTTTTTCTCTCACACTCTCTGTAATCTATCTATCTTTCTGTCTGTCTCTTCTCTGTCTCTCTCTCTCTCTTACTTTCTCAATCTTTATCATCTATCTGCCAGCCTTATCTCTCTCTCTCCTTTCTTTATTTCTCTTTCTCGCTTTCTCTCTATCATCTGCCTGCCTGCCCTATCTCTATCTCTCTCTCTTTCTTTCCTTCTCTCTTCTCTCTTTCCTCTCTATTTCTCTTTCTCTATCATCTATCTGCCTGCCTTCTCTACTCTATCTATCTATCTATCTATCTATCTATCTATCTCTATCTATCTACCTACCTACCTACCTACCTACCTACCTACCTACCTACCTACCTATCTATTTATCTATCTATCTATCTCTCTCTCCCTCCTCTCTATCTGTCGTTCTCTCTATCATCTATATTTTTTCTCTCACACTCTGTCATCTATCTATCTTTCTGTCTGTCTCTTCTCTGTCTCTCCTCTCTCTCTTTCTCTGTTACTTTCTCTATCTCTATCATCTGTCTGCCAGACTTATCTCTCTTCTCTCTCTCCTTTCTCTTTCTCACTTTCTATCATCTGCCTGCCTGCTCTATCTATCTCTCTTTCTTTCTCTCCTCTCTTTCCTCTCTTTCTCTCTTTCTCTGTCTCTATTATCTAACTGCCTGCCTGCTCTATCCTATCTACCTACCTACCTACCTACCTACCTACCTACCTACCTATCTATCTATCCCTTTCTCTTTCTCTTTCTCTTCTCTTTCCTGTCTATTTCTCTTTCTTTCTTTCTCTCTCCCTCTCTCTCTTCTCTCTTTCCTGTCTATTTCTCTCTATCATCTATCTGCCTGTCTGCTGTATCTCTCTCTCTCTTTCTTTCTCTTTCTGTTTCTTCTTTCTTTCCTGTCTATTTCTCTATCTCTATCATCTATCTGCCTGCCTGCTGTATCTCTCTTTCTCTCTCTCTCTCTTTCTTTCCCTCTGTTTCTTCTTTCCTGTCTGTTTCTCTCTCTCTCTCTCTATCATCTATCTGCCTGCCTGTATCTATCTATCCATCCATCCATCCATCCGTCCGTCCGTCTCCTGTCCCTCTCTCTCTCTCTTTTCCTTCCTCTTCTCCCCTTCCTTTTCCCTCTCCCGAAGCTTGCCACCCCGGCTTCTTCCGCGTGGAGGCTTAGAGCAGAAGATGGAGAGGCGCGTTACCTGAGAATGATCACTATCATTAACATTCACGGGGTTGGGTGGGGAGCGTGGGGGGGGGTTCACTCATCACTCCTGACGGCAGAGACATGGCAGCCGCTATGAAGTGTCCACAGGTGTAGCCCGATGATACATATTACATTGTGCCACAATGGATTTATGTATTCGGTAACAAAAGAAAAGGGTAATGAAAAAATACAGACGGTAATCCTTTATTCCCCCTACCACACAATTTATCAGGAACCCTGGTGGATGATAAGTGCCCTGGATTTTACTCTGCTTGATTTAACCTTGTCACCCGGGTATGTTTTTGTGAAATGATGGGGAGGAAAGAGAGTTTAGGAGGCAAGGCAGATTTTTTTTAAAGGGGGCTGGGTGGGGGGACACGGTGGTCCCGTTCTCCTGGACTAATTACTTCTTAGCGTCCCCACCTCACCCACCCCCCTTCCTCAAAATACCGTCCTTTCGAATGACTCGGGATACAGGAACACGCCCGACGTAAGGCCACAAATTTGGGAGCGTAATTTCCATGGCTGAGCAACGTCGTTGCTGAGTGAGTTGCTCCTGATCTGACAGCACTTTTTTCGCCAAGGTTGTTAAGCGAATCACTTCAGGTCTTAAGTGATTCACGCTGTCCTTAAGCAAGGAGTCTCGGAGAGTCGCGAACCAATTAATGGTCTCCTGCAAACTCCACTCCCTTTTCGCTCCCCTTTTATTCCCTCTGGGAGGGGCCATTCATCATCCACCTGTGGCCTTCCTCCCAAGTCGACCCCTGTTCTTTAGCTCTTCCCTTAGTCTGGCCACTCTGCGCATGCGCACAATGGGAACAGGCTCCAGCTGTTCTTCTGCCTCACTGATGTCTGACTCTGAAGGCAGCTGATAACTGTCAGATGGCCCTGGCCCCTCTCTGCCTCCGACACAGAGCCCTCATCAGAGCCTTCCCCAGACTCCAGAACTCGCCCATCTTCCTCCCCAACCTCCTCAGTGTCCGAATCTGCCGCCATCTTCACTGGCGGGCTACAACGCATTCTGCAGTAGTTTTCCCTCCTCCTCCTCTCCTCTCCCTTCTCGAAATCCCTGCCTGTCAACCCTCAACTCTGAATAGCCCATCTCGCAGCCCTCCCTGGCCCCGATCCAGCATAAGCATCTCAATTGCTTATAATTTTGAGCAGCGCAATCTCTTCGGCAGCCGTTGCCAAATCCTCACTTACTTGAATAGTTCCACTAAATATAGTCAAGGCCAGAGCTTTTTAATTCCCTCTTTTCTTTCTTTCTCTCCCCCTCTCCCTCTCTCTCTCTCTCTCAACCCCCATTCCAAGCTCCTTAGCCTGCCCTTTGCTTTCCTTTTAAACAAAAAGCAAAAAAAAACAAAAAACCCCGATGTAATATTATTGCTTTGATCAGTAAAATAAACTTTTCAAGATTGGTTCTGGGACGGGCTCCAGACGTCTGAGGTAAAAGGAGGGCTGACGTTCAGACATGATTCAGTAACGGAGGGATTGGAGCCATTAATTTGTCAGCTTTTTTGGTGGTGGGGAGAGGCAGGTTTTGCTCTCAAGATGGAGGGGGTAGTTTATCCTACAACTGAGGGTGATGGGATGGAGACAAGCGGGAAGGAAGGTGTGTTTGAAGAGCCATAAAAGTTCATTCAATTCCCCCGTTCTGTTTTTCTTCTTCTTCTTCTTCTTCTTCTTCTTCTTCTTCTTCTTCTTCTTCTTCTTCTTCTTCTTCTTCTTCTTCTTCTTCTTCTTCTTCTTCTTCTCCTCCTCCTCCTTCTCCTTCTCCTTCTCCTCCTTCTTCTCCTTCTCCTTCTCCTCCTCCTTCTCCTCCTCTACTATTTGCAACATTTTATATTTTTCTCCTCTTCCTTTACTATTTGCAACATTTCTTCTTCTTCTCCTTCTTTTTCTTCCCCTTCTCCTCCTCCTTCATCTTCTTCTTCCCCTTCTCCTTCCTCTTCCTCCTTTTCTTCCTCTTCCTTGTCCTCTTCACCGCCTGCAAGAAATCAACCAAGCTCAGAGAGCATCAAGGACCTCACAGTTCTCTTCCTCCTCCTCCTCTCTGAAAACCCCTATGCCTTCTAACCCTGATAATGTTACCTAGTTGGGTAATGAACTGTCTGCAATAAGGCAATGAAGCTCAAAGAGCACTACTCAACATCGATGTTGACTACTACTACTACTACTACTACTACTACTACTACTACTACTACTTCTTCTTCTTCTTCTTCTTCTTCTTCTTCTTCTTCTTCTCCTTCTCCTTCTCCTTCTCCTTCTCCTTCTCCTTCTCCTTCGTCTTCTCCTCTACTATTTGCAACATTTTATATTTTTCTCCTCTTCCTTTACTATTTGCAACATTTCTTCTTCTTCTCCTTCTTTTTCTTCCCCTTCTCCTCCTCCTTCATCTTCTTCTTCCCCTTCTCCTTCCTCTTCCTCCTTTTCTTCCTCTTCCTTGTCCTCTTCACCGCCTGCAAGAAATCAACCAAGCTCAGAGAGCATCAAGGACCTCACAGTTCTCTTCCTCCTCCTCCTCTCTGAAAACCCCTATGCCTTCTAACCCTGATAATGTTACCTAGTTGGGTAATGAACTGTCTGCAATAAGGCAATGAAGCTCAAAGAGCACTACTCAACATCGATGTTGTCTACTACTACTACTACTACTACTACTACTACTACTTCTTCTTCTTCCTTCTTCTTCTTCTTCTTCTTCTTCTTCTTCTTCCCCCATCATCCACGACTCCCTTTCTGCTGTATGTTGAAGCTGGATGTTCGTAGGCTGGGTGGGGGGGGGCGTGGTGGTAATCACAGATTCTTGAACTGAACAAGGCTTGAACGAGGTGATCTCCTTGCATGGACCTTCTAAGCAGTGAAGTCTTCTCTGGATTGTACTATTGGAGAGTTCTATTGGAACCCCAAAGTGGATAACTATGGCTATTGTGATTCATCCATCCATTTCATTTATCCATCTGTCTGTCTGTCTGTCTGTCTGTCTATCTATCTATCTATCTATCTATCTATCTATCTATCTATCTATCTATCTATCTATCTATCTATCTATCTATCCACCTGCCTACCGAATCATTCTGCCTATTCATCCATCCATTCATCCATTATATCTGTTTGTCAATCAATTTGTCCTTTCCATCCATCATATTCACCCATTCATCCATCTACCCATTTATTCTATATATGTATTCATCTATCCATCAATCCATCCCTCCTTTAGATCTGTCAGTCTATCTCTGTCCGTTCCGATCATCCATCATAAACATCCATTTCTTTCTTTCTTTCTCTCTCTCTCTTTCTCTCTCTCTCTTTCTCTCTCTCTTTCTCTCTCTCTCTTTCTCTCTTTCTTTCTTTCTCCCTTTCTCTCTCTCTCTCTCTCTCTCTCTTTCTTTCTTTCTTTCTTTCTCTCACCCATTATGTCTGTCTATCTGAATATCTCCAAGCCACCTTCTGGCATGAAACAACCTAGCAGTTCGAAAGCACGTTAAAAAATGCAAGTAGAAAAATAGGAACCCGCTTTGGTGGGAAGGGAACAGCGTTCCATGCGCCTTCGGGCATTGAGTCATGCCGGCCACCTGACCACGGAGACGTCTTCGGACAGCGCTGGCTCTTTGGCTTTGAAACGGAGATGAGCACCTCCCCCTAGAGTCGGGAACGACTGGCACATCTGTGCGAGGGGAAGCTTTACCTAACAGGCTCCATCTGGCCTTATCTGATCTTGAAAAACTCAGCCAGGCTGGATTTGATCCCTGTTTAGATGGAGGAACCCATCAATGTAAACGGAATAGGGAATTTGAGTAAGGGAGAGGGGCAAATTGTCTCTAAAGTTTCCAGCAGTGGACTTGAAGGAAACGGCACTTTGCAGATGTTGAGAGCTGTGGCTTTAATGACTTCATTCCACCCAAGTTAAAAGCAGAAAGTCCCTTGTGTGTTTTCAGCAGGGTGGGGAAATTTCCCCCCCCCTCTCCCTCCCTCTCCCTTCCAGACCTGGGACAGCAGAAATGGTGTTTGGCACCACTGGCCTCTCGGCTGTTTTTACTTTTAACTTCCCCTCTCCATTGCAACTCTGTTTTCTTAACATTTTCTTTTGGAGTTGGGCCAAGAGAGCACGAGCAAAAAAAAAAAAAAATCTTTAAAGCATTCTTGCCGTTCTCCAACTTTGCCCTCCCACAGCTGTCTTAAATGTCAAGGAAAGGTTTAGTCTGAAACCAAAGCCAGAAAAACTTTTGCAGTCTATTAAAATAAGGAGAGGAATTGGGGTGGGTGGGGGTGGGGTGTTCCTGTCCCACTTAATTCTCTCCAGGCAAAGGTGCTGTGTCAAAGGGAAAGTTCTCCCTGCAGATTTAATAAGCCTCTATAAATCAGGGCTGTGAAAGTTGGACCATGACGAAGGCTGAGAGCCAAAGAATGGAGGCCTTTGGATTCTGGTGCTGGAGAAGACTCCTGCATTGAGTCCCTTAGACTGCAAGGCCATCCAACCGGTCAGTCCTAGAGGAGATCAACCCTGGCTGCTCTTTAGAAGGCCAGTTCCTGAAGAGGAAACTCAATGACTTTGGCTACCTGATGAGAAGGAAGGACTCCCTGGAGAAGAGCCTCATGCTGGGAAAGATGGAGGGCAAAAGAAGAAGGGGATGGCAGAGAAGAAGGTGGCTGGATGGAGTCACCGAAGCAGTCGGCGTGAGCTTAAATGGACTCCGGAGGATGGTAGAGGACAGGAAGGCCTGGAGGAACATTGTCCATGGGGTCATGATGGGTCGGACACGACTTCCCAACTAACAACAACAACAACCAATAAATCATCAAAACCTTTCTCACCGTGAACCTATTGTGCCCATGTGTATTTCCTTGCTATCGAAAGGAATAAGTTGAGTTGTGAAAGTCTTATGTTTATTGACCAGGTGTGAAGACTTTGGTTGGAGGTATTGCACTGGTATCCTTCAGTCTCCAAAGACGATGGTATCGTGCTCTGGGAAGAGGTCAAAGCTGGAGTGTCCTCTCCAGAGCACCAGGCCTGGGTAGATTAATATGGAGGACAGACTGTTACCCAAGCAGCAGATTCCCCCCTCTCTACATGGCTGAAATAGTCCAGAGCTGATACAGTTGGTTCCAGCTGCATTGCAGGAGTCACCACAACGTGGTTGTGCATAGTCACGAACTGCTTCCGGGACTCCGGCTCCGGATTTTGCCTGTAGGTTGACTCCGGAAGCCTTTTCCAGGAGTGGATGCAGCCACAAGGCAGTGGAGGTTTGTAACCGGAGTTTTCCTTCTCCTAGAAGATGGTTCTGACCCTGGATCTGCCGTGGGGCGTAGAGCCCTCTTCCGCCTTCTAAACCCGTTGAGCGTCTTCTCCCGTAACCCTGGGAAGGGGCTCTTACGAGGTGCTCCCAGCCAGGCCAGCTGGACCAAGGTTTTTTAAGGAGGTGTTACTCCTCCATCACTCACCCTTTGTCCTGGCTTGTGACAGGCAGAGCCTGGCTTCCCAAACGTTGGGCCCAGGATGGCGGGTTTAATGGTTGGAAGTGGGGACAAGAAAAAAGGAAGGGGAAAAAATAACAACCAAGGGCGAAAGATTCTCGCTACCCCTTAATCAAAGTATCTTCCCAAGCTTCAAAATGTCTGAACTATTTTCCAAGCAGAGAGAAGGATGAGGATGTATAGGGTCCTTGGTGCTCTCTGAGCTTGGTAGGTTTTCTGCGGAGACATTTCACAACCCAACTGGGTGACAGCATCAGTGTGGTTGGTGAGGAGGAGGAGGAGGAGAAGAAGAAGGAAAAGGGAGAAGAAGGAAAACTAGGCAACATCATCAGTGCTAGAAGACAGTGGGGGTTTGACAGTGGTGGGTTTCAAAAATGTTTGGAACCTCTTCTGTAGGTGTGGCCTGCTTTCCGGGTCCACTGGTGGA
This sequence comes from Thamnophis elegans, assembly GCF_009769535.1. NCBI lineage: Eukaryota > Metazoa > Chordata > Lepidosauria > Squamata > Natricidae > Thamnophis > Thamnophis elegans. The sequence goes on along the minus strand of NC_045556.1, from coordinate 35,231,295 downwards.
ACCTCTTCTAACCGGTTCGGTAGATTTGATGAACCAGTTCTACCGAACCGGTGTGAACCGGTAGGAACCCACCTCTGAGGTTTGAGGAGGAGGAGGAGGACTGTGAGGTCTTTGGTGCTCTCTAAACTTGATGATTTTCTTGCAGACATTTCATGGCCCAACTAGGTAACATCATCAGTGCTGGAAAGGAGGAAGGTTTGTGGAGGCGAAGAGGAGGATGACTTTGGAGTCTTTGGTGCTGTCCGAGCTTAGTGGCTTTCTTACAGATGTTTCATTACCAATCTAGGTAACATCATCAGTTACCTACTTACCTCTTTCCGCGTTGAGTTGGGTTGATTGATAACCCATTGATATTTGTTTTTTTTTCTATGTTTTTCCGACGATCTGCTCCTTCCCATCTCTTAACATTATGGCGAGGGAAGCTTCTTTGTCTTCTGGAATGTTCCCCTCCCTTTGAGAATCTTGTATCACGGCAACTTAAGGCGAAACTTTTAGCCGAGTTCTTGAGAAAGGGCCAAAGAAATGCTCCTCGGTTGTCATAACAGCTTTGAACTTACAAGAAGGGAGGGAATTTTGCTTCTTCCTCTGTTGCTCCGTTGTTAAGGGATGCAAACCAGAACTTTCCAGCTGGCTCCATTTTGCTGGTGGGTGGAAAAAAACAAAAAACGCCACCGAGACACGATGAGAGAACATCTCTGGCCAGCGATGGTCCTCTCTTTAGGCTGGCTCTTAAAGATTGTCCGTTGAGGAATTATGGATCTTTCCCAAGATGGTCTGCCTGGAGAATGCAAAGGATGCTTTAACATGTCCCGACCCTTTTTAGCACCGATAACCAATCGTTATTGGAGGGATATAGGGACGCGGTGGCTCGGGGACTAAAACACTGAGCTTGTTGATCAGAAAGTTCGAGTCCCTAGCCTGCGTAACGGAGGGAGCTCCCGTTACTTGTCTCAGCTTCTGCCAAAATAGCAGTTCGAAAGCAAGTCAAAAATGCAAGTAGAAAAACAGGAACCATCTTTGGTGGGAAGGGAACAGCGTTCTGTGCGCCTTTGGTGTTGAGTCATGCCGGCCACATGACCACGGAGATGTCTTCGGGCAGCGCTGGCTCTTTGGCTTTGAAACAGAGATGAGCACCGCCCCCTAGAGTTGGGAACAACTAGCACATACATGCGAGGGGAAACTTAACCTTTACCTTAACCAATTGCCGCTCGGTGCCCAAAAAATTGAAAGATGGGCACCCTTGCACGATGCCTTCCCTCAGTGGAGGGATGTCTTGCCTATTTTCTGAATGAAAGCTGCCTAACAAGCTCATAAAATGCTCTTTCAGGTGTAGTTTGAAAGCTGGGTGCTCTCTGAACTCAGTCGTTTTCTTGCAGACGTTTCATTACCCAACTGAGTAACATCATCAGGGCTGGTGATCAGTACTACTACTAAGGATGTTACTTAGTTTGGGTAATGAATCATCTGCAAGAAAATCACCAAGCTCAGAGAGCACCAAGGACCCCACAGTCCTCCTGCTCTTCCTCCTCCTTCTCTCTACAAACCCCACTCTCTTCTAGCACTGATGATGTAACCTAGCTGGGTAACAAAATGTCTGCAAGAAAACCACCAAGCTCAGAGAGCACCAAGGACCCCACAGTCCTCCTCCTCTCCACCAACCCCACTCCCTTCTAGCACTGATGACGTTGCCTAGTTGGGTAATGAAACATCTGCAAGAAAACCACCAAGCTCAGAGAGCACCAAGGACCCCACAGTCCTCCTCCACCTCCTCCACCTCCTCCAGTCCACACACCCCACTCCCTTCTAATACTGATGATGTCACCTAGTTGGGTAGCGAAACATCTGCAAGAAAACCACCAAGCTCAGAGAATGCCGAATTGGCCCCTCATTTCAACCCCGAGCTGCAAATATTCAGTGTTTTGAAAGACATTTGAACCTCTTCTGTGAAAAAGCGGGGAAGAAACGTACTTTATTTTCTATTTGTGCTGGACCAGAGTTGGGCAGCCCATCCCGAGTCTCCTTATTGTTAACCAAGTCTGTCACCAAGGAAATAGCTTAAGACTGCATGCCGGTTTTACGAACGGGAGGCGACTAATGATAATAATTTGTCATTTCTATCCTGTTCATCTGCTGAGGCTTTTTAGATAAGCTTGGATTTAAAACAAAAAAAAAGCAGTAATTGCAAAAATGCAATCTAAACAAGCCGGGAATAACCATCAGAAATAGATGAAGCAGATTAGCAGAGGTGCCTCTTCCAACTTCTGAAAGTTACTTCTGGGTCAATATCTCATACATCTTGCCCAATCCTATTTTTCCTTCCCTCGGGCAGGCTTTGAGGTGTTGCTTTGCTCTAAAAGAATTTGCATCCTTTGAGAGGGTCGTTGAGGCCACTTGGATGCCCAGCATCTTCTTTTTTTATTATTATTATTACATAGACAACATAATCACATAACAATAGAAAAAGAAAGGCAGAGGGAAAAGAAAAAAAAAAACCCCACACACACAAAAAAAAAAAGGAAAAAAGAAAAACAAAAAAACCCCCATCATCCCATACAATATGTCATTTGATTACAGGTGCATCCCTACTACGTTTCCCCCCATACACACACACCGTATCTCTCTGTTGTGTATTTAATAGACACCACAATAACCTAGGGTTTAAAAAAAAAACGTTTCTTAAAAACGTCCAGCGTTGGAGCATTTACAACTTCTGGAGGGAAGTTGTTCCACTGATTAATTGTTCCAACTGCCGGGAAATTCCTCCTTAGTTCTAAGTTGCTTCTCTCCTTGATTAGTTTCCACCCATTGCTTCTTGTTCTACCCTCAGGTGCTTTGGAGAATAGTTTGACTCCCTCTTCTTTGGGGCAGCCCCTCAGATATTGGAAGGCTGCTATCATGTCTTCCCTAGTCCTTCTTTTCATTAAATTAGACCTACCCAGTTCCTGCAACCGTTCTTCATAGGTTTTAGCCCCCAGTCCCTTTTCTTTCCGCCGTGTCTGGAAAGCGGCTTGGGGAGGGGAAAGAGGGGGAGGCAACAACTCTGGCGTGGAATAGGATCCAGAGCAATAATCCACAGGGCTGTTGTAACACTCGCCTTGTTTTGACAGCGAGCATCGCCGCGTTGCCAGGGTTATCGTTCCAAATTGGCCATCTTTGGCAACGCCCTTAATTAAGGAGGGCTTCGATTCCATCCAAGATACGCCAAGTGGGGTGTATCAGGGTTAAAACGGCGCTGCCTTACAGCCAAAAAGCTTTTAATTGTTCCAGATTGAATCTGCTCCATTCCCCAGGAGCCTCCTCAAAACTCCCAAGCTGAGCCCCGTCCAATTGGCAGGGTGGGATTTTAAGCAGAGTGGAATCCCGGCGCCCACAGAACTACCGGTAGTCAACTTTTTGGATCCCTCTCCCACGTCCCCACGCACAGCCCCAGAATCCTACCTACCTGAACTTGAGCTTGGGGAAATGGGATGTGTGCGATCGCTTGAATAAATAAAATCTGAACAAGCCAAGCTTTTCCAAGCTCGCTTCGCTTCAGGGGGTCTTCGAAAATACAACTTCAGGAGCTGTGGGGGTTTTTCATTCCTGGAGATTTTTAAGAAGAGACTGGACAATGTTTGTCCAGAATGGTATAGAGCAGTGTTTCTCAACCTTGGCGACTTTAAGTCCTGCGCAGCTGGCTGGGGAATTCTGGGAGTTGAAGTCCACAGGACTTAAAGTCGCCAAGGTTGAGAAACATTGGTATAGAGGGTCTCCTGCTTGAGGAGAAGGTTGGGCTAGAAGACCTCCAAGGTCCCTTTCCAACTCTGTTCTTCTCTACTTTTCTGCCATTCAGTTTAGAACAGATCATCGTTTAGCCTACAATGGCCACCTGGATTCCTTTCTGAAGTCCCCCAGGTTGAAGGGGCTGGAAGCAGATGGATTGCCATGGGGAGTTTCACTAGGAGGGAAGAGTCATGGCCGGCTGGCTCATTTATAATTTGTTTATTTATTTGACCAGAAGAGAAAGGACAGCCATTGGTCCAGAATGGCATAGGGTCTCCTGCTTGAGCAGAGGGTTGGACTAGAAGACCTCTAAAGTTCCTTCCGACCCTATTATTTCTATTCTATTCTATTTCTGTTCAGTTCTATTCTATTTCTATTCTATTATTTCTATTTCTGTTTTACTCTTCTCTACTTCTGTTCTATTCTATATTCCATTCCATTATTCTATTCTATTCTATTCTATTCTCTACTATTCCTATTCTGTTATTTCTATTCTACTCTACTTCTATTCTTTCAAATTCTATTCTATTCTATTCTATCAGTTCCGTTCTTATTCTATTCTATATTCCATTCCATTCAATTATTCCATTCTATTCTTTTCTATTCTATTCTGTTCTTCCATTATTCTATTATATTCTCTACTATTCTATTCCTATTCTATTTCTATTCAATTATTCCTATTTCCATTCTACTCTACTCTACTCTACTTCTATTCTATTCTATTCTTACAAATTCTATTCTATTCCATTCCATTCCATTTTTCTATTCCTATTTTGTTTCTATTCAATTATTCCTATTTCTATTCTACTCTACTCCTATTCTATTCTATTTTTTCAAATTCTATTCCATTCCATTCCATCATTCTATTCCTATTTTATTTCTATTCAATTATTCCTATTTCTATTCACTCTACTTCTATTCTTTCAAATTCTATTCCGCTCCATTCAATTATTCTATTTCTCTTTTATTTCTATTCAATTATTCCTATTTCTATTCTACTCCACTCTACTCCTATTCTATTCTTTCAAATTCTATTCTATTCTATTCCATTCCATATTCTATTCTCTACTACTCTATTCCGTCCTGTCCTGTCCTATCCTATCCTATCTTCCATTCCACTTTTCTGTATTCTGTTCATTAAATTAAAAATTGTACCAGCCCTAAGTCCCGCCCCCCACCCGCCCCCCCCACCCGGGCAGCAGCCTGGGCCAAGCCCGTGCGCGAACCACTCCGTGCCCCTCAACCCTCCTCTCCTTGTGCCTTTGCAGAAATGCTGCACATGGATTCTCCCTGATCCAGGTGGAGAGCCTGAAGGTGACCATGAAGGACATTTTGCAGAAGGCTCTGAAGCGAAGGAAGAGTTCGCAGCGCGGCTCAGGTGGGGAAACCAGACCTCTTCCTACTTCCTACCTATTTTATTTTATTATTATTATTATTATTGTTTAGGAGGGAGGGCAGTGCGTTTCACGGCCGCCCTACCCCATCCCCCTTTCCCCGGATCGCTTCCGAAACTTGTTTTCCTGGTGACAAAGTGACCTCTCTTAGCGATTCTTTCTGAAGCAAGGCAGTCAATGTATTTTCATTGCTTTTGTTTATTATTTATTATCTACTATTTATTGGAATCTGTCCATCTTGCCTCAACTGCCACTCGATACGCACTGCTCACGAATTGCTCTGTAATGTTATTTTCCTCCCGGGTTTCGCTTTAGGTTGAGTGTGGCTGAAAGACGGCGGGCTTCACATTCTCCTCGCCGTAAAACGGAGCAGTTTTATATTTTGTAATTTTGCTTATTTTCGGGGTGGTGGTGAAGGTAGTCGGGGAATTATTGCAAAAAGAAAAAGAAGAAGTAGGTAGGAGAAATGGATTTGGACCATAAATCTGGATCTCTTTCCGGTGATCCATTGTCTCCCTGTTTTGTTTTGTTGTTGTTTTTAAACTAGCCGATAATGCGGTGTTGACAGTATTTTATTAATTGGGGAGGGGGGGGGAAATGTCCGGACCAAATGTAATTTCTAATGTTGGATTTTTCCCCTTACCAGAGGGTGCCCCCTTGTGGAGTACTGTGAATCTGTTACCATGGCAACTCCACTGTGCTGTGCAGTAGAAGCCATTTTACAACAGTACAGTAGAAGCCATTTGAAGGCATAACAGGCTGCATCTTAACAACCCACAACTAGTATTAGTTTTCAGAGAGTATTTGTTTCCAGAGAGTAAGTCATCTGTATGCCAAGTTTGGTTGAAATTGCTCAAGGAGTTCCAGAGTTATGCTGGAACATACACACACACACACAAACACACACGCACACAAACATATTACAGGTCGCCCTTGCCTTACAACAATTCATTTAGTGGCTGTTCAAAGTTACGAAGGCACCGAAAAATGTAACTTAACGACCATTTTTCATGGTTATGACCTTTGCCGCTTCTCCATGGTCAGGTAATTGGAATTCAAACGCTCGGCTTCTTTTTCAGTGCTGTTGTAACTTCAAACAGTTGCAACTCTGCATACCCGCAAAGCATTCAATAACATGGGGCAGGGGAGTTGTGGGTGTTGTAGCCATTTTGGGAGGCCTCCTCCCCATCACCCCATCCCTTTCAATAAGAAACATAAAAAGGTAAAGCTTCCCTCGCGCCTAAGTGCTAGTCATTCCCGACTCTAGGGGGCAGTGCTCATCATTTCAAAGTCGAAAAGCTAGCGCTGTCCGAAGACATTTCCATGGTCATGTGGCCGGCATGACTCAATGCCAAAGACACACGGAACGCTGCTCCCTTCCCACCAAAGGTGGTTCCTATTTTTCTACTTGCATTTTTTACGTGCTTTTGAACTGCTAGGTTGGCAGAAGCTGGGAGCTCACTCTGTTACATGGCGCTAGGGATTCGAACCGCCAAACTGCCAACCTTTCTGATCAACAAGCTCAGAGTCTTATCCACCGAGCCACCGTGTCCTTTTTTGTATGTATGTATGTATGTATGTATGTATGTATGTATGTATGTATGTATGTATGTATGTATGTAGTGTCACAACCCCTGGTATGCCCAAATATGGGAGGAAGTCTACTGCTTCCTTTCTCTGTCTATCGGCTCATCACAAGAGACCATCCAGATAGAAACCCAATATTTTTACTGTTGCCTTTGTTACATTTGTGTTTTTTTATTTGTGCTGATAAATAAATAAAGGGAGACTAGTATAGATCTATTTTAAGCTATTTAGCTCTCATCAGCTAGCCATACCCTTACTGGGGTTCGAACCTGGGCTGTATTACATATTAGGCAGATGTATTAACTACTAAGCCACAAGGTTCTCCTCCTTTATCAGCTGAGCCAGGGAAATAGGTATGTATTTAGTGTCACAACCCCTGGTATGTCCAAATATGGTAAAGGAGGAGAACCTTGTGGCTTAGTGGTTAACACATCTGCCTAATATGTAATACAGCCCAGGTTCGAATCCCAGCAAGGGTATGGCTAGCTGATGAGAGCTAAATAGCTTGAAATAGATCTATACTAGTCTCCCTTTATTTATTTATCAGCACAAATACAACAGATAGATAGATAGATAGATAGATAGATAGATAGATAGATAGATAGATAGATAGATAGATACACACATACATACATACATACATACAAACACACATACACACATACATAAACATCGCATCTCTTATATAAAGAAAACCAATGTCCAAAATCTACCTTTACTTCCAATTTAGGCTAGCATGCAGAAAAAAGGGAACTTTTCTTGTTTTTGAAACGTTGCATCAGATTCTTCCCAGCTGGCTTTTGTTCCTTTGGAATAAACATGGAAACAGCTTGAATGTTTTATTCCGACTCTTCCCAAAAAAATCTCTTTGACACCTAGGCTGTTTTGCAACAAGCCTCCCCATTTTTTTCAGGGTTGAATCGGCCAAACCTTTCAACTTAAAAGTGGATGCTTCAAAAAGGCAAAATTTTGTCCCAGGTCAAAAAACAAACAGATGATTTCGCTCCAACTTGGAGACGGTTCTGTCTGGATTTTTATTTTGGGCTCGGAGCCCTTTGGCTCTCTGAGATTGAACTGGTTTGGGGGTTTTGTTTTTTTTTCAAACGTCTTTTGCAATTACAGTATTTTACCTTTGCACTCGGAACCGAATATTTGAGATTCAATTTTTTTTTTTTTTAAGCAAACGTACAATTTTTAGTGTGTCATCTTTGCGCTCAGGAGGGGATATTTGAGACAGAAAAGTTTGGCCAAAGGGTATTGCAAATTTTAGCATTTCATCTTTATGAAGGCCTTCCCAAGAATGGATTCTCCTGGGAATCCCTTATCTTTGGGAACCAAAAAGCAGTTTTTAGTGGAAACTCACATCTGATCTTACAAATCGTGGCATGCCATTTTTACAGTCCAAATTTTTGTGAGGGTCAGGAGTTCCCAAATAACAGGCCAATATCTGCAAAACTTGGCAAGGAGTCTCGGAGAGTCACAAGCCAATGAAGAGAACTAATGGTCTCCTGCAAACTCCACTCCCCTTTCGCTCCCCTTTTATTCCCTCTGGGAGGGGCCGTTCAAAGTCCACCTGTGGTCTTACTCCCAAGTCGACCCCTGTTCTTTAGCTGTTCCCTTCGTCTGACAACTCTGTGCATGTGCACACTGGGAACAGGATCCAGCTGTTCTTCTGCCTCACTGATGTCCGACTCCGAAGGCAGCTGATAACTGTCAGACGGCCCTGGCCCCCTCTCTGCCTTCGACACAGAGCCCTCATCAGAGCCTCCCCCAGACTCCAGGACTGTCCCATCTTCCTCCCCAACCTCCTCACTGTCCAAATCTGCCACCAGCTCTGCTAGTGGGCTACAACACATTGAAAAAAGTGACTTACAACTGTTTTTCACACCGTTTTACGATGGTTGAAGCATCCCTGTTCGTCACGTATTCAAAATTCAGACGTTTGGCCACTGACTCATATTTATGACGGTTGCAGTGTCCTGGGGTCATGTGATTCCCCCTTTGTGACCTTCTGACATGCAAAGTCGACAGGGAAGCCCGATTCGCTGGACAGCCGCGTTCCTAACTGAACAACGGCAGCGATTCACTTGGCAAGAAAGGTCGTAAAATGGGACGATCTCCCCTTAAGAACTGTCTTCACTCAGCAGCAGGAATGGTGGTCATAATTCGAGGAGTAAGTTTAGCCTTCTTGCAAAACTTCCCTCCCGCTGCGTCCTTGCGGTCCCATCTGCTGGCTAGGTGTTTCTCGTTTTTGAAAAAGGAGGAATTCCTTTTTTTAAAAAAACGAAACCTTTTAGGTCTTCTTGCTTTTAATTGTCAAGAAAGTCCTTTGGCTTCCAGAGGCCTGTGCAGGTACAGCCTCAAAGCCCCCACCGAGCCGAGAAAAATCTGTCTTGACATCGAGAAATAATTACGGTGAGAAATGGCACCGGCTGGTGTCACCCTCCACAAAGAACTTTTAATATAAACCTATCTATAGACTCGGTAGAGATAAAGCATCTTGTCTTGGTTAAATGAATGAAACCTTTCCTTCCCCCCTCCCTCTCTCTCTCTCTCACCCTCTCCACTCTGTACGGGTCGGTTTAGTTTTAACTCCACAGGAAGGAAAGAAAGAAGGAAGGAAGGAAAGAAGGAAAGAACATAATTTCCCATTATGAAGGAAGGAAGGAAAGAAAGAAAGAAAAAAAGAAAGAAAAACATAATTTCCCATCCCCACATTTCTGTTTCCCATGGAAGGAAGGGAAAGAAAGAAAGAAAGAAAGAAAGAAAGAAAGAAAGAAAGAACAAATTTTCCCATCTCCTGATTTCGGTTTAGGAAAGAAAGAAGGAAGGAAGAAAGAAAGAAAGAAAGAAAATAATTTCCCATCCTCAGGTTTCTGTTTATGAAGGAAGGAAGGAAAGAAAGAAAGAGAAAGAAAGAACATAATTTCCCATGCCCAGGTTTCTGTTTTGGAAAGAAAGAGAGAGAGAGACAGAGAGAGAGCGAGCCAGACAAAGAAAGAAAGAAAGAAAGAAAGAATTGGTCGCAGCCCACCCACCCCTTCCGCTCCTTTCCCCCAAACGAGTCTATAATCTGTCACCAATTTAATTAGCTATCTCCCGATGAAAGCTGAAGTTTTAATAAAAGTTAGAAGAGATAACACCGCCAAAGGACACGGATGAGCTGTCTCAAGGCCGCATTCCGGGGGAAAACGATAAGAGCTGTAAAAAATGGCAGCGGAGAGCAATTGAACGAAGCAATGAAAATCGGATTCTTTTTTTTTTTTTAAGGAGGGGTGGAAAGGGGGAAGGAGAAGGAGAAGAAGAAGAAGACGAGGAGATATAGGCAGAGCCGAAAGCCTGCCGGGGGTCTCTAAGACGCTTGGCTGCCGGCCAAGCGTCATCGTTCACCCTGGGCTGCTGGCAGCCCCGTCCAGATGTGCCAGCCGCACGTCGCGGCTTTTGCCAGCTGACTGCGCGGTTTGATAACGCCGCTCTCCGGATGCCCATCGCTGGCCGCGGAGATGGAATTAGATGATGATGATCTTCCCACTAGTTGAGAGAGGAAACAATGCATATAAATCTTGATTTCATCGCTGCGTGAGAAGTCTTTATCCATCATCACTCATAATGAACAAGTCGTTAGCCGGGATGAATGGTCTTCGGCTCCTTCCCGCCGTCCCCTCCTCCCCACCCACCCCCAGCCCCATCCAGCCACCCCTTTTGTTCACCCTTTCTTTCTTTCTTCCTTCCTTCCTTCTTTCCTTCCTGTTCACCCTCCCTTCCTTCCTTCTGTCTTCTTCCTATTCTTCCTTCCTGTTCACCTTTCCTTTTTTCCTTCCTTCCTTTCTTTCCTTCCTTCCTTCTTGTTCACCTTTCTTTTTTTACTTCCTTCCTGTTCACCCTTCCTTCCTTTCTTCTTTCTTTATTTCCTTCCTGTTCACCTTTCCTTCCTTCTTTCTTCTTCCTGTTCTTCCTTCCTATTCACCTTTCCTTCCTTTGTTCCTTCCTTTCTTCTTTCCTTCCTTCCTTCTTTCTTTCCTTCTTTCCTTCTTTCCTTCTTGTTTTTCCTCCCTCTTTCTTTTTCTTTTCTTCCTTCCTTCCTGTTCACCCTTCCTTTCTTCTTTCTTTACTTCCTTCCTTCCTGTTCACCTTCCTTCCTTCCTTTCTTCTTTCTTTATTTCCTTCCTGTTCACCTTTCCTTCCTTCTTACTTCTTCCTGTTCTTCCTTCCTATCCACCTTTCCTTCCTTTCTTTCTTCTTTCCTTCCTTCTTTCTTTCCTTCCTTCTTCCTTCGTTCCTTCTTGTTCTTCCTCCCTCTTTCTTTTTCTTTTCTTCTTTCCTTCCTGTTCACCCTTCCTTCCTTTCTTCTTTCTTTACTTCCTTCCTGTTCATCTTTCCTTCCTTCTTTCCTTCTTGTTCTTCCTCCCTTTTTCTTTTCTTCCTTTCTTCCTGTTCAACCTTCCTTCCTTTCTTCTTTCTTTACTTCCTTCCTTCCCGTTCACCTTTCCTTCCTTCTTTCCTTCTTGTTCTTCCTCCCTTTTTCTTTTTTCCCTTCCTGTTCACCCTTCCTTTCTTCCTTCCTTCCTTTCTTCTTTCTTTATTTCCTTCCTGTTCACCCTTCCTTCCTTTTTTCTTCTTCCTGTTCTTCCTATTCACCTTTCTTTCCTTCCTTTCTTTCTTCTTTCCTTCCTTCTTTCTTTCCTTCCTTCTTTCCTTCTTGTTCTTCCTACCTCTTTCTTTTTCTTTTCTTCTTTCCTTCCTGTTCTTCCTTCCTTCCTTCCTTCTTTCTTTACTTCCTTCCTGTTCATCTTTCCTTCCTTCTTTCCTTCTTGTTCTTCCTCCTTTTTTCTTTTCTTCCTTCCTTCCTGTTCACCCTTCCTTCCTTCCTTTCTTCTTTCTTTTCTTCCTTCCTGTTCACCCTTCCTTTCTTCTTTCTTTACTTCCTTCCTTGTTCACCTTTCTTTCCTTCTTTCCTTCTTGTTCTTCCTCCCTCCCTCCTTTTCTTTTCTTCCTTCCTTCCTTCCTTCCTTCCTTCCTTCCTTCCTTCCTTTCCTTTTTTTCCCTCCAGGTGACTTATCAGTTTTCCCAGCCAGTCAAACTTCGCCTAAATCTTACGCTTTATTCAGTCTGGCGCCTTCCAGATACTTGTGGGGGGGGGGGGTATAACTTCCATCATCCTCAGCCAGCACAGCTGGCAACTTGGGCTGCCACACATATAAACAAAGAGCAGCCTTCCCCTGGAGCTGTCTTGGGGGTGGGGGAGGCGTTGAAACACCAACTAACATGGCATTTTAGAAGGAAGGAAGAGGGAGCGATGAATAACAGAGTCGGAAGGGACCTTGGAGGTCTTGCAGTCCACCCCCCCAGCTGGGGAAGAAAGCCCTGCACAGTTTCAGACATTATTCTATGTTCAATCCGTCCAGATACCAGCAATCCTGCACCCTCCTTTTTGGGAGCAAGTAACTCCCTCTCGCCTTCTCCATTTCTTCTAAAAAAAAAAACCCCTCGGGAATCGCTGACCTTCTCCGCCGTTCCTTTCCTTGACTCCCCCGTGTAGAAAAATGCCATTCTGAGCCTTGTTGCCCCCCAACCTTTAGCAACCTTCTCAGGCATGAGGTGGGGGAAAGTGACAAGTCAGGTCCCGGGTGAGAAATGGAGCTTGGAAAAACAGCTCTGTACTAGTTCCTTAAAAAAAAAAAAAAAAAAAAGATTTAAAGAAAGAAGCGGATGGCTTAGCAACAGAAATGTCCCCGTTCCCAATTCAACCAGCGATTCTCTCCACTCTTTCTTCTCCCGGCAGCCTGCGGCCTTTTTCTAGGGCGCCTTCTGTGCCTTTCCGAGCTCGGCGGTTTGATTGGAGACGTTTCATGACCCGACTAGGCAACATCATCAGGGCTGCTGCGCTTGGTAGGAGAATGAAACGACGGCAAGGAAACCACCGAGACAAAAACGGGGCGCAGGGGGTGTGTGCATCCATTTTGGGCCTCGCAAGCCTCCCTGAAGCCTCTAGGGACCAACCCCAGGACTCCCCCCACGCCCCCAACGCATGCGTCTCCCGCGTGGATGGCAGAGTCTCGAAAACCAGTGGGGTGGCGAGAGGCCCGTGCGCAGGGTGCAGTGAAACCGAGCTGGGCCACAGCTGGCGTCCCCGCAGAGAGGCATCATCCCGCGTGCCCTCGCAGCTCTAGGTGGCTCACAAAGAATAAAAAAGAATAGAAGCGTGTCTCGACTTGCAACAGTTCGCTTAATGACTGTTGCAAGTGGCAACGTTGCCGGAGGAAAAAAGGGATGTTTTGAGGGTTTTTCTCGCTTCTGAGTCGCCGAAGCGGAGGGATTTATTTTCTCTCTCTTGACGATGATAAGAGGCCAGGATTGCGAGATTTGAATGCTTTCCAAATCGAAATCCTTACTTTGAGGTTTCTTCCCTCTCTTTTCCAAAAGGCCTTGATGTAGACGTCTTAATTCCTTATATATATATTTTTTTCCTCCTTTCAAAACTCTTGAACTTGTTGGCTGCATAGAAGTTTTCCTGCCCGGACAGCCTTACCCCACCCCACACCCTCCCACTCCCCCACCACTGGGAACATCTCCGCATTGCAGACCACGTCCCTTGGAGATTGCCCAGCGCAGCTCCTAAACAGTCTTTGACCAGACAGATGTTTCCAGCTGCAAACGCATTCCCCGAAGCCAACCTCAGGCTCCGTTCTTCTTTTTTTTCTTCTTCTTCAAACCAAAAGGTTCTTTACGCATTATTTTGTCGTAAAGGCTTTCTCCCATCAGGGCCGCGGAAACGTGGCCTGCATTTTTCCCATAGCTTAAGGAGCACCGAAGAATAAGCTGTAGGGTTTTTGTAATTTGAGGGTGGGGGTGGAGGGGTGGGGGAGAAACACTTTACAGAAGCATCCAAAGAAAAGAGCAGTTTTGAAACGACTTCTCCTTTCTCGAAAAAAGGGCTTCGGCCCATTCGGGAAAACGCAGCGGGAAGTAAGGAAAAAAGATTTGGGCCAGTTTTTGGGTGGAGCAACAGGCGTGCCCTTTGAGAAACTTGGGACTTTTTATTCGTTCCCTTTATTCTCCCTTTCCCGGTCAGAAGTGGGGAAATGCCACATGAATGGCATGGTTAATTTAGCCCCTGAAATTGCAATATAAGAAGTGTGTGTGTGTGTGTGTGTGTGTGTGTGTGTGTGTGTATAAGCACAAACATACACAAAGTCCTGGAAAAAATTTCCCTAGGCAATAATAAAATATTCAAAGGGAAGGAAGGAAGGAAGGAAGGAAGGAAGGAAAGGGTGGAAAGGATGAAAGGAGCAAGAAGAAAGAAAGAAGGGAGGGAAGGAAGGAAGGAAAAGATAGAGAGGAAGGAAGGAGGAAGAAGAAGAAAAGGAGGGAGGGAAGGAAGGAAAGGGGGAGAGGAAGCAAGAAGAAGGGAGGAAGGAGGGGGAAGGAAGGAAAGAGCAAGAAGAAGGGAAGAAGGTGGGAGGGAAGGAACATAGAGAGCAAGGAAGAAACAAGAGGTAGGTAGGTAGGTAGGTAGAGAAAGAGAGAGAGAAAATGAAAGAAAGAAAAAGAAAGAAAGAAAGAAAGAAGAAAGAAAGAGGATATGGAAATAAAGCATTGAAATAAATGCCACAGCCAGCTGACGGAGTATTAACTCAGCGCTGCTTAAGGATTCAACTGCGGGAAACCGCTAGTAAATCCAGAGTGACAGAATTTCGAGGGAAAGGAGAAGGGGCCTTGACACCTGGCCTGGGACACAAAAACTACAGCAGTTCAAACCCATTTCGCTTAACGCCACCTTGACAGCTGGCGAAATTACAGAATTTACTCAAAGTAGCCCTTAAAATAAATCAAATCCTCTACTAGCTCGTTACAAGGGAATAAAGTGAGCCGGGTGATGGTGCTCTCTGTGTGTGTAAAAAAAGCCCAATTACAAATTTACTCGTGTTAGTGCCTTATTTATTTTTATTTATTTTTAAAAAAGAAGGGGAATTGCAAACAGCGAACGATGTGGCTGCCCCAAAGGGTTTACAACAAAACGAAATGAAAAGACTACTTTGTGCTTTTCCACGAGGCGTCTCTGGCAGGTTTTCGTATCGCAAAGTGGGTTTTTTTAAGTGCGCGGTGTAATGCACTTGGAGGTTTGTGTGTATAGGGACATTTTGCCGATAACTACAGTGGCTAGAAATTAAATAGCGCAGGACGGAAACGATCAAGGAACTAGCTCTGTACTGACAGAAGAAAATATTTGTAGCTCAGGGTGAAATTGTGGAGACCTTGGTGCTCTCTCTCTGAGCGTGGTGTTTTTCTCGCAAACGTTTCTTTACCCAGCTAGGTAATGGCATCAGTGCTGGAAGGAAGTGCGGTTTGCAGAGAGGAGGAGAAGGAAAAGGGAGGAGAAGGGTGCTAGAAGGGAGTGGGGGAGGAGGGGGAGGATTGCGGGGTCCTTGGTGCTCTCTGATCTTGGTGGTTTTCTTGTAGACATTTCATGGCCCAACTAGGGAACTTCTAACACTGATAATGTTACCTTGTCGCTCCTGAGGAAGTGGACAAGGCCATGGGAGCGGTGAGTGCCTCCACATGTATTCTGGACCCGTACCCCTCCTGGCTGGTCTCGACCAGCAGGGAGGTGACACGTGGCTGGATCCAGAGGATAGTTAACACCTCTCTCCGGGAGGGATACTTCCCGCTCCTCCTAAAGGATGCGGTGGTGAGACCCCTCCTGAAGAAGCCTTCTCTGGACCCAGCCATTTTAAGTAACTATCGTCCAGTCTCCAACCTCCCCTTTGTAGGGAAGGTTGTTGAGAAAGTGGTGGCCTTTCAACTCCGGCGGTCCTTGGATGAAACCGATTATCTGGACTCCTTTCAGTCCGGTTTCAGGCCTGGTTACAGCACAGAAACTGCTTTGGTCACACTGATCGATGATCTCTGGCGAGCCAGGGATAGGGGTCACTCCTCTATCCTAGTGCTCCTTGACGTCTCAGCGGCCTTCGATACCATCGACCATGGTATCCTTCTGCGACGGTTGCGGGAGGTGGGAGTGGGAGGCACTGTCCTACGGTGGTTCTCCTCCTACCTCTCGGACAGGTCGCAGTCGGTGTTGGTCGGAGGGCAGAGGTCGACCACTAGGCCCCTCAACTATGGGGTGCCGCAGAGTTCGGTCCTGTCCCCCCCTCCTATTTAATGTCTACATGAAGCCCCTGGGTGAGATCATACGACGGCAAGGGATTAAATACCACCAATATGCGGACGACACACAACTGTATCTGTCCGCCCCGTGCCAACTCAGTGAAGCGGTAGAAGTAATGTGCCAGTGCCTGGAGGCTGTTAGGGTTTGGATGGGAACGAACAAGCTTGCACTCAATCCCGACAAGACCAAGTGGCTATTGATGCTCCCTGCCAAAAATGGTCCAGCTGTTCCATCCCTTAGCCTGGGGGGTGAAATCATACGCCCCTCAGAGAGGGTTCGCAATTTGGGAGTCCTTCTGGATCCACAGCTGACGTTAGAACATCATTTGTCGGCTGTGACCAGGAGGACCTTTGCCCAGGTTCGCCTGGTGCACCAATTGCAACCCTACCTGGACCGGGAGGCCCTTCGGATAGTCACTCACGCCCTTGTCACCTCAAGACTGGATTACTGTAACGCGCTCTACATGGGGCTGCCCTTGAAGAGCGTTCGAAGACTTCAGTTAGTCCAGAATGCAGCCGCGCGAGCGATTGTGGGTGCACCTAGGTACACCCACGTTACACCTATCCTCCGCGAGCTGCACTGGCTGCCCATTGGTCTCCGGACACGCTTCAAGGTGCTAGTCGTTACTTTTAAAGCCCTGCATGGCATCGGACCTGGGTACCTGAGAGACCGCCTCTTGCCGATTACCTCCCAAAGACTGATTCGATCGCACAGACTTGGCCTTCTCCGGATTCCATCCGCCAGCCAATGCCGGCTGGCGACCCCCCGGGGGAGAGCCTTCTCTGTTGCAGCTCCGGCCCTCTGGAACGACCTCCCCGTGGAGATCCGGACCCTTACTACCCTCCCGGCCTTCCGTAAAGCTACTAAGTTCTGGCTGTTCCGGCAGGCCTGGGACTGTTGAAGTATCCAGCCCCACTTTAATTGTGAATGTTGTTGTATTTTAAATTTTGTATTGTCTTATTTATCCCCCTTCCCTTTTTATTGTAAGCCGCCCAGAGTCCTTCGGGAGTGGGAGGCATACAAAACTAATAAACTAACTAACTAACTAGTTGGGCCATGAAACGTCTGCATGGCATGCTAGGACCCAGATTGTTGGGGGCAATATGCTGACTCTCTGTAAACCGCTTAGAGAGGCCTGAAAGGCCTATGAAGCGGTATATAAGTCTACTGCTATTGCTATTGCTATGCTAGATTTATAACCAAGAGTAACTTGTAAACCCAATTAAAATACACTCCAAGCACTGGCGATAATCATCTCCACTCAAAGCCAAATTTTGATCAGAGAAAGTGGTCAGAGGTGTTCCTGGACATTTGTCCGTTTACTCCAATAGAGAGAATCACAAGGGATCCAGGTTTTTCTGACTTTTAAGATTCTTAGATGCTTGGCTAGGACTTAAATCCCGGGACAACAACAAATTATAACACGATGTTTATTAGCAGGGAGAGATTAGTAGTAGCAGCAGTAGTAAGACAGGACAGGACAGGATAGGATAGGATAGGATAGGATAGGATAGGATAGGATAGGATAGGATAGGATAGGATAGGATAGGATAGGAAAGTGGAATAGGAATGGAATGGAATTGGAATAGAATATTATAGAATAGGAATAGAGTGGAGTGGAATGGAATGGAATAGAATAGGAGTAGAGTAGAGTAGGAATATGAATAGGAATAAGGTAGAGTAGAATAGAATAAATAGAATAGAGTGGAATAGAATAGAATAGGAATACAGTGGAATGGAATAGGAGTAGAGTAGAGTAGGAATAGGAATAGGAATAAGGTAGAGTAGAGTAGAATAAATAGAATAGAGTGGAATAGAATAGGAATAGAATAGAATAGGAATAGAGTGGAGTGGAATGGAATGGAATAGAATAGGAGTAGAGTAGAGTAGAGTAGGAATATGAATAGGAATAAGGTAGAGTAGAGTAGAATAAATAGAATAGAGTGGAATAGAATAGGAATAGAATAGAATAGGAATAGAGTGGAGTGGAATGGAATGGAATAGAATAGGAGTAGAGTAGAGTAGGAATATGAATAGGAATAAGGTAGAGTAGAATAGAATAAATAGAATAGAGTGGAATAGAATAGAATAGAATAGGAATACAGTGGATTGGAATGGAATAGGAGTAGAGTAGAGTAGGAATATGAATAGGAATAAGGTAGAGTAGAGTAGAATAAATAGAATAGAGTGGAATAGAATAGGAATAGAATAGAATAAAATAGAATAGGAATAGAGTGGAATGGAATGGGAGTAGAGTAGAATAAGAATAGGAATAAGAATAAGGTAGAGTAGAATAAATAGAATAGAGTGGAATAGAATAGGAATAGAATAGAATTCTTGATTGGCCAAGAGTGATTGCACACACAAGGAATTTGTCTTTGGTGCAGATGCTCTCAGTGGACATAAATGAAAAGATACATTCATCAAGAATCCTAAGGTACAACACTTAATGATAGTCATAGGTTACTAATAAGCAATCGGGAAACAATATAAATCGTAAGGATACAAGCAGCAAAGTTGCAGTCATAAGTGGGAAGAGATGGATGATAGGAACGATAAGAAGACTAATAGTAATAGTAATGCAGACTTAGTGAATGGTTTGACAATGGTGAGGGAATCATTTGTTTAGCAGAGGGATGGCGTTTGGGAAAAATAGTCCTTGTATCTAGTTGTTTTGGTGTGTGGTGCACTATAG